>NW_009705392.1:0-104424 GCF_000703405.1 Apaloderma vittatum
GGACTGGGTTTTAGCTAAACCCAGGACACAAGATTGTTCTTAAATAAACATAAATCATTAAGAACAGTGAAGCTACCATTCACACACGTGATCTTACCATCCAAGGTAGCATTTTTCTGATGAAACAGGGCTTACCTTCCTAACGATTTGTCAGGTGCTCCACAGGTCTGGCTTAAATTCCACCCTTGGGACTGGTTGCAAAAGCATCTAATAGATTCTAATAAAGTCAACCTTCTTTGTGTTACAGCTCTTCCTTTCTGAAGGTCAACACCTTCGCAGCATGCTTGTTATGTTATTAATTTGCTAGCACTGATCCTCATAAACAAACCTATCTCTTTCACACAGCTGTATAAACTGCCACAAATAGAACAATAAACAGATGGCAGTGCACAGTCTAAAAGCTTTGGTTCAGCTACTGTACATGTAGCTACCTCCTTTCTACATGCTGATCTTCAGTTGTTTCATAAAATTAAAAAGGAATTCTTTCCAATTTTAAAAATAGTGTCTGCAGCTGTCTATGGTCTAGAACTCAATCTTCACATGAGAAGAAACTTCACATTCCTTTGGACATTTACCTTCTTCAGAGATATGAAGAAGTAGTTTACATTTACATTCTGCAAAAATTATTTGCTCTTTTTAATTCCATGTTACCATCCCTGTAAGAGAACAGAAAGGCCCCAAACACCAGGAGAAAATGTGGGAAATACAAGCACCACTTTCTACCTGGCCGTAAAGCCAAAGCAAAGAAAACCAAACTCATACCTTTTGCTTCACCTCTTAAGATAACATGTATGGATGCTGCTTTCTCTTCCTTAGAATTCCCATATCCATGCAAAATCAGCCAATCCAAATGACTCAGCTAAATACAATAGAGACACTCTACTCCATCTCTTCTTCCTTTCCTTTCCATGTAACGCAGACAGCTCTATAGCAGAATAATTAATCTTGCATTATCAGCTGCCATTATGTTCCAGAATGCACAATATTCGTTCACTAGAAATACAGAGCTGTGCAAAGTTGACATGGAACACATGCTTGAACTGGTAGCCTTTCTGTATATAAAAAAACAAAAAGGAAATTAGTGCCTTAGGAATAAGATTCTGAAACAAGTGGGAGACAGGACCCCCAGCCTTCTCTAGGGAGCTCATCTTACTTGTGCACGATAGCAGATACACCCTTCTTAATAAACAGAATGTAACTCAGGATCCACTCAAGCTCCTAAGTCTTCAGAACCTTGCTATCTTCTTGCTATGGTTTTGTGTTTTTATTATTTATATTATTGTTTTTACAAAGAAGTAAGTAGGGGTAAGGGAGTAATTCCAGTAACAGCACATTACTTTCACATTACAAAGCTTGCCCGTGATGACACAAGAGAAAACTTCATTTCAGTCAGATTTCTTTATGCTAACACAAAGCCCCCAAGACAAAGAGACTTGAATATACACAATTAGACAAGCAATACGATGCTATTATCCTAATTTGAAAATGAAGCTGTCAATACAAAGGAAAAAACAAATGGGATAAAATCAGAGTAAGAAACAATAAATGAGCTCTGCATTTATATTTTCATCTGCTCTTCCCTATGGGTGAGAATTTATTTTATTGCAGCTAGAAGACTTTTATCAAAGTGTCATACTTTATCACACCCTTCTTATCTAAGATATCCATTCTATCAATGTAAATAACTCATTTTTCTCAGGTCTCCCCGTTCTACAAATTCCTTACACTCTAAGTTCCTAACAGCTATGGATATAAATGGACATATGGAACTTTCTACTTGGATACGGATGACCAAGTCTTCACTGCATTCTATGTCAACCTACTACAGACAGCTTCTGATTATGCATTACTTCACACAAAGTGAATCACGTAAAGAAAACAGTGAAAAGTGAATCACATAAAGAGAACAGTCATAGGAGATATAAACCAAAAGCGCAGCGACGAAGAATGTGAATTTCAGATCTCTCTTCTTCTAGGGTCCACCATGCTGGTTTCCTCTTTTGTATTTAACAGCTTACGCATTAACCCCAAGAAAATACTGTGTAACAAGGAATTAGCTCTGTGCTTGCCACCAATTACTGCAAGCTGGGAGCAGAAGCCAGTCAGCAAGATCTGGGGGGTTTCTGAAAGGACAAAGCAAAATTGCAATGGTCTTCTGCCTTCCTGAGATTAGCTGAATCAATTCAGCTATCTAAGATCTTTTACCAAGGTTACCTTGAAAAAAAAACCACAACACCCAGAACCACAAAAAACCCCGACAACATCATCTCACACTGGATTTACAGCAGTTTGTCTGCAAAACCAAAGTAAAGTTTACATCAGGTTTTCGTGAGGAGGCACTGAGCATGCCTACTGGTTGCACACATCATGCGTATGCATGAATATTGGGCAAGCTTGCCACAAGTAGACAATTAAAAACATAGCAAACTTGCAGGATCAGCTTACTGTCATCTTAACATTTTAAAGAGATCTGGGTTTGTGCCTGGTCAGCGCTTTGCTAATTAACTGTATTCTGACTATTCTGCAGAAATGATATTTTAGCTTGTAAAGTATCAGATGAATATTATGGTCAAATGAACTTACACTGCAAAATTGTAAAGTTACTGTCAGTCTGCTGCATCTTACCCTTAAAATGCTCAGAACAGGCCAAAACGTTGATTATATCAATATTATGCACATTCTAAAGATGAAGGATTTGTGTATGTACTGGAGTTTATACGTTTTTCAGTATTTGAAAACCCAATGTAGTCTCAAACCAAGAACATTAAAATGCAGGTGCCTATTCAGATACCTTTAATGAATATCTAAGGGCTACGGTATGAGCAATCCAACTTTCTGCAGGTTTCTCTAAAAAACTTCGAGCCTATTTATTTAAAAAGGAAGATGCCATATGCTTGTAAATCCCCGTAATTCACAAGCTGCCTTGAAGCAGGCACTTCAGGATGGCTCTTAGTAAAACCTGATGGGTTTTGCTGATTCTTCTAGTTTATTGACTCAAAACAGAGGTCAATAGACAATGTATGGCTATTTTTCTCCTTTATCTGATACAGTCTCCTGACATATTGTAGTCTAATTGCAAAATAATTCTTTGTCACATTGAGAGCTCCTACTGGATTTGTCTATTAGGATTTTGTGCTAAAAGTTTGGAACATAAAAGATGGAAAGAATATTTCCCATGTTTAGAGACAGCCAAAACAATCTTTGTGGTAAGCTGAAAGCGAAAACAAAACCCTGACACAACACAGGGGCTGGAAGCTGAAAGGTAAATTATGCTTGCTGTGTTTTTCTGAGCTGAATCTTGCCTGTATGATCAGCAGCATTCAGACTCCCAGCAGGGAAGTCTCCAAAAGAGAGGGAAAACTAGGCAGGTGGCTTTAAAGAAAGCACAGAGAAATGCACTAAATAAAAATTCCGGTTGAGAAGTGAAATTGGTTAAATTAGCTACAGCACATCTGTGGAGAAAAAGGGTCTACACAGATTTCTCCACTTTGAGGGGTGGAGAGAAAAGCACTGTAGAGCCTGAAAAGCACATGCATGGAAGAAGGCTCGTTCGTTATAGGCAATTCATTTATAGATACTCTGTTTTCGAAAAGGACAGAATGAGGGACAAACTGAAAAAAACAGTGGGATCCAGACTGAAAGGGTGCAGTCGAAGGAATCAGTCTACAAAAGGTCCAGCTGATAGCCATGAGCACTAAAAGATGAAACTGCACGGGACAGCACATCCAGCTTTGTCTTGTCCTGAAAGCAAGGATCCAGAAAAAGTCACAGGCCTTCCCTGTAGTGACAGAGCTCTTGGAGAGTTTACCCAAAAGACAGGAGTCATTCCTGATTCATCCTTGCTAGTGAGTGAGAGCTTTGATATATTCAAGATTGGATTAATTATGAATTTTTAAAAGGCAGTTCATAATTTAAGGGTGGGAGGAGTAAGCAGAGTTCAAAAATAGCTACAGAATAAAAAAGAGCAGCTGCCCTTTATAATGACTAAAAAAAAAAAAAAGAATGAAAGGAAATGCATTCTGAAACACAGCTGTTTGTCTATGAATTAAAGTCAGCGTTCCCTCACACATTTATCTCAGATTGTTAGTCTGGGTATTAACACACATCCCCATCTGAGAGCATTTGTTCCTATCAAAATAGAGGGAATCAAGGAGCTCAAATTGCTTAAGCAGTGTGGAAGGTCTCAGTCTAACCATCTTTTACACAGGCAAACTCTTCCTTCCTCAGCAGTGTAATACGACCTTCCTTCTTCACAGAACTGTGGTTTGTTTCTCTCAGATATCAAGACAATTTTTCAAATACTAGAATTTAAACCTTTACGTTCTGGGGAGTGTAAAAATGTCACTCACGGGGTAAGGCATAAACGTACTAATTTGTCTCTAGGCAATTCACCAGTACAGAAAGGGTATAACAAATGCCTAGAACACAGTACATGAGACAAAACACAGTTAGGAACAGATCACTGAACTTCTCATATTTGCTTTTTCTTCTACAAAATTTCATTACAGATCATATAGTAAAGATAACGCTTAAACATCTATTGGAAATCATATACTAATTTAATATATGACACTCATAGAGGATGAATCTCTTTAGAATGGAGACACTACTGTAGAGACAAGAAAAGCTTTAGGCTAGACTTGCAATTCAGGTGTAACCAGGTATAATTAGCTTATTTTTAAAAAGACCCAAACCCTATCTTGTGTAGGCCACAGACATACCTTTCCTTATTAGCCTGACTCCTGTACACTTTTCTTATTTCTGGATGGTAATATCTCACATCATTATCACTAAATATTTTAAAAATGAGTCTCAACAGACCACTGTGCAAAACCAAGTTTATATGCTACACAGTAAGAATAGAAAACCTGCATTCCTTAGCCATAGGGCTTTCACCTACCAAGAGACAAAGAGAGAAAAGAAAGGATTCTACTCTTATATACAACTATTACTGTTTGTAGTTGACAAGAAAAAAGCGGCCATAAATCCTGTTAAATAACAAGTAACCGTGGCTTTGGCTTTTCTGTTTCATTTCTCAGTGGACTCCCAGGAAGTTACAGCTCTGTACACAGCCAAAGACGAGGGTTTTCTTTGTGGAATTAAAGAAAGGAAAAGATAGAGCCTAAAATCCAATCAGATCATCCTGATAAAGAAAACCAATTATATACCACCAGTGTAACACTAACTAATCTAAACAAACTGCAAGAATTAAATATAGCTGAGATAAATGTAACAAATAGTATTTGTTAGAATGAAACTTGCCCACATATAATATTCGTTATATTGTTCCGAACACCACAGAACTAACAAAAACTCTAGTGTTTGTGGACAACAAGGTTATTTTTTTTCAGAATAAGTTACTGGACATTATCCAATTAATGTCATTGAACAATAAAGTTGGCCTTTAAAGAATTACTTTTTCTCCCTTAGTGCACATCTACCATACTGAAAATTCCTTATAACCTGTTTATACACCGCTCCGTTTTCATGAAGAAAGAAAAGGAAGAATAAGACCTTAAGAATGAATCACAACTAGGACTGGATGCAAAGATGTCACCTTTTACAGAAAACATGCTTACTTTTAAAATCATTTCCTTTGAGGCAAGATAATAGGTTTCTAATGACCTAATTAATTTTACACTAAGTGTATTTTACAAATGTACAAAGTTAGACAGCACATTGCTGTCTCTCCTTTGTAAGAAATGGTTGTCTCCAAGCAGATCTCTAAAACCAATGTACAGTAATTCATGCCAACATTGTATTCTAATTACAGCTGAATATAAAAGTTCAGCCGAGATACCAAATTTCACTGCAAATAACACTTTGCTAGATGGCAAATAAAATAAAAACAAATTTTGAATCCACATTATTTTAGCTGAAACCTCGATTCCTGTAAGCACATAATGCTACTGAAAGCTACACACAGCAGATAACATTGTCTGGTGCTGATCCAGAACACTGGGAGTTTGTGGGGGTTTTTTAAGTAAAACTAAGATATATATTTTTATTCATATTAACACAAACCACGTAACACTGATACTCACTTTCTTTTCCTCCTGGCTGTACCAGGATTCTCTGAAATTGCGACAGGAGAAGTTACTATTGACAGAAAATCTGAATTATGTGTTTTTTCCTGGTTTTGACTATCTGGATTCTGATCTGTCAAGACAGTCTTCAGGAAGTAGGTTAATTCCAGCTTCAAGGAAAAGATGGAACTATCATAAGTTGTCTTTACCCATGACTGTGTATCAAAAAGTTCTCTTGCCCATGTTTTAGGAATGTACTGGTGCGTCCAAGCAACACACAAACGTGAATGTAGCACAAGCAAGAAACACAGTGCCTCGGACAAGGTGCTTTGGTAAGCCGTAACCTAACGCAGAGTTTACAAGCAGGTGATATGAACAAATTAGCTAAGTAATTATAGCTCTAGGGCAAACAGCAGAGCAAAATGTTTAACATATTTTATATATGTTTTAAATGTCTTGGCAGCTGTCTGCCCAATAAGAAATAGGTTTTGGAAAACACATAGCAGTAGGTGTAAAACATATATAGAACAAAGATGAGATGTACACTACAAAAAGGCAAAAAGTAGTTTACGAGTTCAAAGTTTTTATGGAAATAAAGCTCCTACAGGAACATGTTCAAAAGGAAAAGCAAAGAGGTGCACTGTGTTTTCTTAGAGCACTTTTATGGAAAGTCAACAACATCTGTATCTGAGATTTTTTATGTTTTACAGGACTTAAGACTTGGAAATCAACCTTTAAATCTGGAGACAATCTTTAAGTGTTACCGGTAGGAGATTTTTCAGGCAAGAAACATTAGATTTTACATAACACCACACACCTCCTACTCTTGGCAATCTGAACCTGCCCAACTTCAAAGTATGGAATTGCACATACACCAGCCACACACTGCAAGCACAAACCCCAACCTGACCGTGAAAGCTTAGGAACGCAACTTGCCGGTACTGTCCGGCTGAGAGCATGGACACAAGAGAGGTCTCAGAGGTTTGGCAACCATAAGCCAAGAGTTTTGTCCACACAGTACACATGGGCATTAGAAAAATCATAGTTTTCTGGATACAACACCCATGGCTAAGAAATGCAAGCAGCAGAACGGCGTGTTCCTGCCTTTACCTGCCACATCAGTAAATAATGGAGCCCTGCCTGGAGATCCTGAGCGAGACCTCTAGGGACACTGGACTTCTAAAGGAGAAATCTCTTAGGTGGTATCAAGAGGCAAACTAAGAGGACCATGCAAAAAAAAAGAGAGAATAAAACCCAATAAAATAAAAATAAATGTAAAGGTATCACTTAACAAACCTCAAACAAAACAACGCAGAAAATGCAGATATTAAGATAAGTATCTAAAGCAATATGGGTTATTTCCACAGAAAGAAATATAGGAACAGCACCAATATGTGTGTTTTAGGCATTTTTTAAAAAGAATCCACATTCATTTAAGAGTGAACAAAAGCACAAATTTTCTACTTTAGAAAAAGCCCCTTCTTTTTCATACTGGCGTCCTGCAAAAAGATTATTCATTATAAGAAGGCAGAGAAATTCTGTAGGATAATATGAATGAGGCATGTAGTTAATCCACTAAGATTCCATTAAGAAGTGAGCCGATGTTCAGCCAACTAATTACTCGTTCATTAAAACAGAACCATAAATGACATTTCCAACATATTACAAAAGCCCTCTGTAGTAATATTTTCCCATCTACATCTATTCTGACATTTATATTCTATGTCTCTTTCATAATTATTTCAAATAATTCCTCTGACATATTGAGGGGAAAATAGCTTAAAAAGAGATTACTTACCACCTACCAGTTGCTCACAAAGAAAGAAGCAGGACAGAGCAATTACGCTGGTGTATTAACATAGAACTAACTTGCTTGTAGCTCCTAATAATCGCTACTGGGGTTCAACATTTCCATGGTGAAAATTTTCTGCTGTTTGAAATTATTTGCACACGTGTATACTCAGGATTCACCCTCGCAAAAATGAGCACACGAAAAACTAATTCACTTGATTCACAGAAAACAATACAGCACTCCGAAGTTAGCAAAAAAAAAAAAAATTATACAATCCAAAGCTGAAATCTCCATGTCCCACCTAGTTCTGCTATTGCTAGTGCAACAGTTGCTGCTGGATACCATAGAAAAGGAAAGTGTAAACAGAGCTGCACAGATATCTCCATGGACAAAGAATAAACATGGTTTCAACAGAAAGAGAACTTGACACTCAGTACAAATTGTTATTTCTTGCATATTCACTCAGGAATTCCCTGCACCTCTTTGACTGTTGATTAACGAAGTCACAAAGGCTGAATTTGCAGGAAATAGTGCAACCTCTGGGCTACTCAGACCAATGAAGAGATGTGCCATTTGCTACAAGTGGCTTCTTCCAGCACGTTTTCCTATCAGGTTCTTTATACAAAGATTATTTGTTTCTTATAACGCCACAACTTCATTAATTTCTGCTGAAAAATAAAGTTTCTCTTTCACACATAGGTCCATATTCTGTCTTCCAAACTCTATGAGCATATCTTCCATCCTTGCATTCTTGTTCCTGCAGTTGCTGTCCCTACCCCTCTGCTATTACACATTTTTCTGACCTTATTTCTTCGAGTGATATTGATATTTAAAATCCATGAAGCTACATCTCATTCTGAAGCTACATCTCATACTGCATCTACACAAGGACTGACCTACATAATCAAGAGAACAGATGTCCAGTGTTCAAAACACATCTCTCCTAAAGATTTCTTTCCTTTTAGTTTACGCCATTACCAGAGTCACATAAGTCAGCAAATAGATTGGTCAAGCAATTATAATAGCTGACACATCCCTAGATAGAAAAAGTAATCTTCCTGACACCACTCCACCCACGTTGGTCAATACCCAAATGATTCTAGATGCCTTAGCAGAGCTGAGAGAGGTAACAAAGCGCGATGTTACTGCCATATGCCAAATATAGTCTGCAACCTTGAAGAAGGTCAGCTTCCTATCTGAAGCACAACCAACAACGTATGATCAGAAGACAGCTGCTAGAAGACAAAAAGCTCTGGCAAGCATATGAGGAAGAAAAAAAAAACGACAACAAGGTTTTCAGATGCAAAGGCTGCCAATGGTTTCATTTACCAAAAGGAGCAGTGACGGGAGAAAGAGGGATTTACCCGTGTGTAGAAGTGCCGGGCTGTCCGCACAGACCACACCACGGCTCTGCGAGAGCAGCGCAAGAGCTGCACCAGGTGGCATCCCACACCTATGCTGCACTTCTACCAACACTTAACAGCCAAATATAAAATCTTCCAGAATAGCCACAAACCTCAAGAATGTACAAACTGGAATGAGTTCACTTATTGCACATGTTTAAAATTTATGTTTAAGGAAACATTTTTTAGGACATAGATGTTTAAGAAACCAACAGTCAGGACAGCAGCACGGACACAAACACGGAAAAATACAAGGAACATTTTCCTGAATGAAAGGAATTAGTTTTGTCAAATTTATAGTTTTCACCAAAAAAGGAGAGACATGAAGACTTATGTAAAAGAGGTTTGTTTGCCCAGTTTCCATACTACATTAATTATACATGAGATCAGTTGTAGCCATTGGTGGTAAGAGGGAACTTTTAATGCTCCTTGATTTTTCCCTCCCCAAGTGTACTTTTACACTGGCCTTAACATATTACACGAATAATTAATTGTAACCCATTAGGGGAGTTTTTCCTGTGGGGTGATTAGACGTTTACTATGTGGGTTGTGACCATCCACTGCTGTACATCCACTTACTCAGTGGAAGTGCTCACTGAGCAAGGGTTTCAGAAAGAAACTTTTCCGCGAGAAACACACCGGTATGAAAAATAGTCATAATGTCTTCTTTATAGCATATGGTATTTAGTTTACATTTTAATTACACAAAATTCTATTACAGTAACTTAAAGGAAAAATATTATTTATTTCTTTTTTAAATTTTGAAACGTTTTTACTGAATCTCTCATTTTAATGTAGTCTCACTAAGAATTTAGGAAAGGTTTGCTTCAGAATACATTGCTACTAAACAAAATGTGTTTACTATCTATGTATGAAAGTGTATTGTTAAAAAAAGAATGTGTCTAACTTGGAACAAATTTTAGAGCAGATGCACTGGCTAGTACTATCAAATAGCAATGCTTTTAAGACTCTTCAAAGCAACAGTCCGCAGGCAGTGGGAATGCAGCACTAAGATAAAATACCTATCAGTGGCACTACGTTTTGCAGCAAATATAATTGATGAGGAGCGGGGTAGAGTGGATTATAAATTGCAGGGTGCATGCAGTAATTTCTGCTCTGGTCAATTTAGATATTAGATATTTAGGATAAAGACTGTCATTGACACAACAAAGGGCAGAATAACCCACTAAAGAAGAGGATTATATTTTATTGATTGATAAGAGATAAAACACCTATATTACCCCAAATCGGTTTCTACTGCCTTGGAAAAAAAAAAATCTCTTTCTGCAAACTCTGCATCAAATATTAAACAAGCAATAATTAAATGGAACAACAAAAACTGTCTCGATATCTCACTTGCAATCATCTTCGTGGTGTATAAAAGAAGCCAAGCATGACTAAATCAAACTGTAATACTCCAATACTGGATTTTTAAATTTTAATGTTCTGTTTTATTCCTAAGCCCTCGTTGGCAGTACTATTCTTAACTGACTTTTGGTAGCCTACTGAATGATACTGTTGCTCTGCCACAATGCAGCAAGACAGGAAAGCAGGAACAATAGAGCAACGTAAGGCTTTCGATTCTTCTTTTGTATTACTTGAACTGCTTCACTTTAACTGCAGGCTTTTTTTAACTACGTTTCTATGACAGAGGACCAAGGTCAGAGAGACCTAGATATAACACTCCATCTACCTCCCTACTCAGCAAGCGGTTACACACATGCTTAAGTACTTTTTAAAGGAAATAATGTTTTAACCAGATGCTTAAATGATTCCTGGTCTACTGAGGGGTGCACAATTAAGCAGTCAAGATGCAATTATGAATTCAGGATCTATGTCTTCTGTGCTGTGCTTTGCCAATGACTATTTCATTAACTGCTGATAAGTGTTGTAAGTAATATGCTGTTAGATTAACTGTGGTTAATGAGGAGTTTATGGCTGACGTCACAACAAAGAGCGCTCTTTAACATACAAGAGATAATAAATACTAGAAAATAATCTTTTAACAGACTCTCAGGTACCTCACTTCTTTTGATTGCAGTACACCTCTGCAACCCAGCTAGACTACTACTGTTAATGTTCATAGGTCCCTCGCAGATTATCCATCCTAGCGGTGCCTCATTCCACCAGCAGCTTTTCAAATCACTGTACCTGCACTCCTTGTAACAGGTCCACAGTCGCACACGCCAATTTTATACACCTGTAGGCTGACTTTTCCAGACTATATTATCAGAACAAAACCAAAGTATTCATGGTTTCAACTAGAAATTTTTTTTTCCAAACACTTCAAAATGGAGAAGTTACAGCCTATTTCAAGTAGGTTGACTGAGAGTGGAGCACCCAGCCTGAGGAAGTTCATTTGTACCAAGCATCTGATTTTAGAACTACTTGTATGAGTTACTATCTGCACACCTAAACCTTTGCAGAATCAGGCCCTTAATGTGACAAATACTTTAAAAATAAATTGCAAAATTATTGGCACTGAAGAAAAAAATTGCCATAAACCTGCCTGTTCAATAATTACTTCACAATTTGTATTGATTTCAGAGACTACAATTGAAGACAACATAAATTATATCCTGGCAAAGAGATCGTCTCAAGCTTATTTACTATCTGACTTTTTAAAAAATATAGTGAAGCCTTTAATGGGAAAAGTTTTATTTTTTCCTCCATGCTAGGAACACTTGCATTTTACACAAATCACAGTAGAAACACTAAAAAATAAGCCATAACTGCCTCACATTCCCCACTACTAAATCTATCAGGCCTTCACCTCCTACTGTGACAATACTACTGTCCTTGCCTTACAAAAAAAAAATCCCACCAAGTTTTTATTTTTATTCTTAAATAAATTGCTTGAGATATTTCAAATGATTAAAATACATAAAAGTCTCTCTGATTTTCACATATCTACTCTGTTTTTATTTACAACTTCAGAGGGTTCTCCTCCTTTCTCAGGGAGGCAAAAAAAAATAGATGCTATTTGAAAGGCCTCCATTGTTATAAAGAACAATTTATAATATCAAGGTGGGAAGATAAGAGAAACTTACGAATCTACAGAAGAAAAGGAAATAAAAAGTCTGCACAGGAGTAAAATGGGCACATTTAACCAACTCTAAATTGAAAAGTATCACAAAGGAAAAGGTAAAAGCCCACTGCAGGTTTCGGAGAAGCCACGCTTCCCTAATGAATCCTCCACCTAGTTACAAACTAAACACTTGTCTTCGATTTCTGCCCAAGTATAACGTACCATGCTGGAAAACAGGCTGCCAGGAACTCCTTCCTTCTTTTGCGTTTGTTCTATTTGTTGATTTTACAGCCAGATTTGCATTTCCTGCAATGGGACATACAGAAACTTTAAAGCACATTGTCCTTCATGTATGACAAGTATATACAGGTGACAGGAATCACTGTTGGTATCCAAATCCCTGCTGGCCAATTTGAAAATCTCCTACGCATAAAAGGAAAATTAAGATCAGGCCAGTGCAGCTCCTCAGAGTGTGTAACAGGGAGCTGCTGGTCTCACTTTCTTCTACAGAACAAACTAGGGTTGATTGCTCTCTCTCCTCCCTTTATATGAACATGTGGAACTCTGTAAAAAGATTCAGTTGGAATACATGGTCTAGTTTCATACATTTCAATTTGTGTGATTTACTGTGCACTAATTTCACAGAATCACAGAATGTTCAGGGTTGGAAGGGACCCCAAAAGATCTCGTCCAGCCCCCCTGCCAGAGCAGGATTACCAAGAGTAGGTCAGTTAAAACCTTGAAAGAAAACGGAGTTAACTTGTTTGAGAAGACAAAAAATTGCAACACCTAGCTCCTCCCACTTAATGTCATCTGCACATCAGAAAAGAATGTCAACAGAAAACTGTGACTCCTGCCTTCACTGAGGTGGCTGAACTACGCATATTGCCCAAACACATGTACAGGAGTACACATGGTGGGGGCAAGGCTGGGCTATCCCTTCAAACAGCAAGTACATTTACTTTCCACAGGATTGCATTTCCTCATCGGAAACAGATAAAACATGGACGGGATTTTCTTTGACTCATCTCAAACCCAAGAAAACAAGCAAGCATTATTTTCAGCAAAGAAACTATGTAGTACAGACAATGCAGCACTTCTCCGGAGTATAAACTGGGACAAAATATTCAAAGCTACTTTTGCAAATCAAGAATGAACATCTTGCTCAGGTTGGAGATGAATGCATTCTTCAGGGTTTGCTTCTGTGAAAAAACATGGTCCCTGACACCTTCCAAGCTTTAGGGAGTAATTGCAGACTCAGATAACTTGAATAATTGTGAGAACTACTGAGAATTCCCTCTGAATTCAAATCACTTTATAAAAACAATGTAATATGCTTTATTTCAGTTTATCAAAGCAGTAGCAAGAAAAGAGCTTACGATTTCCACCTTACCTAGCCAGCTAATGCTGAAATCTCCGTATTTTGTGATTACAGTGAAAGAACTAAGGAACTCTACATGGATGTCTCAATGTTGATAAGGCTCCTGAAGTGCCTGATAAAGTGTTAATAAAGCAGTTTGATGAAATACCGAGTTGTTACTTGCAGTGCCTCACTGAAAGTGGCTCTGAAAGTATCAGAACTAGGTGAGGATTACACACCCCCACTAACCCACCCAAGCTGTCCTTACAGCATGTCAAACTGACCACCGCACAAAAAAAGTTTCTTCCCTTTCAACAGGAAAGGTTTGACTACATGACATTCCAAGTATCGTCTTGAAGACTGAAGGAAAATTCAGTATTGATGATAAAAGTGTACATAATCATATTCATGACAAAGACTGCAAATAGCATTTTAGAATGCAAATAACATTTTTTAGAATGCTTTATCCGACTGCTTGCTGAAATACTGGTAGGTCGGGCAACTGAAGCTGGTGCAGATAGCACTGAAGCAGCAGCAAAATGAACGCAGATACAGAATTCCAAAGGGAAAAAAAACCTCTAAAACTTTAGATGCTACTTGTAACACAACATCTTTTGTATACACATATATATGTTGACAGCTATCCTGTTGTCAGCTCTTGGACAACAGCTTAAATGAGATGAAAAAAAAATTAGTTGCAAGTTATTGAGAAAGCTGTATCTGAAACAAGCAGGAATTTAACTCTTGGCACCAGAAAGATGGTGGGTAGGCAGATTCTACAGCGCTTCTTTTATTTCAGAGGTAGTTTGCACAGGTGACTATTTGAGTTTCGAAAAGCAAAAGAAAAAGCAAATGTGAAATCTTATTTCTACACATGGCCACCACGACGCGTCTTGACTAATCTGTACTTCAAAGGCGAAGTAGGTGCCATTTATTTTGAACCCCTACCCCTTCCTGTACTGAATTGAAATGCTTGGCTTGCAACCTAAGACGGGATCAAAAACTGAGATTAGGGTAGGTATTGAAAAGAGCGTTTTGCGCTACATAAAGCCGATAGCTCTGAGAAAAAAAACAGAACCGAGGCAAGAGTCTGCCTATGGTAAGTGACACAGGGATCAATGCTCGAGGAACACGGGACTCTGCTGGCTCAGAAGCTACGAGGAGACCTACGTGGCTCCCTGCAAGGTTACGAGCTTGGCTCAGCTGCAGCCAAAATGGCAGCCTGCCCAAATACTGCATTTCCCAGGCCTGCAGCCCCCCAGTAGCCAGTGTGCAACTCTCTTGCCCAGAGAATTTCTGTAATTTGGGTTCCAACCAAGCACTCCCACTGTGAAACATCAAAATCCTCTGAAGCACTGTTTTCCTCCACACTGTTACAGCTCTAAATCTTTCCTCACATTACACTTCATTCCTTTCTCTGAGATTAGACAATAATTGTGCTTTGCAAAGATTCTTTACAAAATAGTATTATGGCTGCAGATACATGATGTACACGAAGCTGAAGGAAGCAGCACCTGCTAAAGAGTCACACCTGCACTGCAGCGGGATTTGGCTCAGGGGTCCTGTCAAACCAGGACAATTCTATTATCTCGCCCTGTGGTCAGCCGACAGCAAGCTGCCCAAACCAGAAAAGTTCTCTTAAAAAGAAGCAGGTGGACTTCAATGAGAATATCATACTTGAAGAAAATGAAAATCATTAAAAATGGAAACCATAAAGTTATATCTGAGAAAATGAAATACTTTAACTTTGCACAGATGTAATGTAAAGGCTTCACAACAGACTTGAAAGAAACCTGGAGCAGATAGAAAAAAAAAAAGCTGTAACCTAGTGACCATGAGCCTTTACAATCTACTTTCAGAGCACTTAGTTCGTAGCACATAAAATATTGAGCTAAGAGAGAACTATGGATGTAGATGTAATGGATGTGTAGGCAAATTTGCTTTTTGTGTACATCTTAAAAGTAATTTAAAGCCTCATATGTTGAGAATTGCTGAATCTATGTTTTAGCCTGGAGCAAAATTTTTATAGCGAAGTTAACAAACTCTAAAGATAAGGGTTTCTAATGGTCAGACTTAACTACTCTTCTGCTGCTAGGTGTTCTAATGGCACACCCGTGCTTTGCTCGGGCTAGTACCACAAACAGTCCATTCACCCACTTTACATAAACTCTAAATTTCTACAACTTGAAATGAGGCATTATTTGGATACGTTTAAATCTCATCTGTTTTAATGGACGGAATGTGTTAATTTTCTTTCAAATTACCTTTGAAAGGAACATGAGCAAGTAATTAAAACTATTAGTTGACATTTCAGTTCTCAATAGCTCTAACTAGCCTAAAATTGTTCTCTTTAGAAATGGTATATTCAAAACAAATAATTGTGAGTTATTAAGAAAATTGAAACTCTGAGTGCTCCTCATTTCATTCACATAAAACTAACTTCTCTTGACCTCTAAGTTTAAAACACTTCTCTGCAGTTGTTGTAGAACGAAGTATGAAAGTGCCTGTGCTGAAGGCAAAAGTCCGAATACAACCTCCTGTGCCTGAGAGACTCCAGTATTCACATCTCCTGATGACCAACTTCGAAGGAAAATATTTCTGTAGTGTCATTAAGTCAAGGAAAGGAGTAATTCAGAAACATTATTTAAAACTTGTTGCTTATTCCACATGGAACTGTATTCTTCTAATTTTGGACAGGCCAGAAGAACTGGTAATAAAACACAGAGAACACAGAAGCACAGTTCTGCTGGACTGCAGAGACGAAAACAAAAATAAGAAACAAAGGGATACACACGTTGCAGGGGGCAGTATTTCCTCAGATAGCAAATCATCGCTCTTCCTCATCGATAACTGAGTGAGTGTCTCAGAGCGGGGGAAGAATGGGACATAAATTCAAGATACCTGAATTTTCAGTTGTGTCGCACACATACAGAACATTCAAAGGGTTGCCATCTGATTAGGATACTCATAAATTGGGGAAAACCATCCATAAATTGATGAAAAACATCAAGTCAGTTCAAATAATCAGCTCACATTAACTGGAATAGGACTCTTGGACTTGCACTTTTAATATATTTTCATCTAATCCAATACATTGAGCACACAGAAAATATCGCTGCCTCAATTCTTCCCTTAACTACTGCTGACTAACTGCAGTGTTATGGTTTATAAACAGAATATACCAAGCTTCAACAACAGAATGACAAAGTACAGCGTTACATCTCCTTAACACTTGAAAAGGAATGAAAAATAACAAAACCTAATCTCCCTATAAATTGTAAAAGGAATGAATTACATTTTTTTTTAAAATGGTTAAAATGATAGAGGACTAACATCCAGTGTTAACTAAACAGAATTATTTCAGTGAAGTAAGTCTAGTGAGTGCAGAATTAATTGTATTTGCATAGTAATGTTTAAGTATTAGAAACTGCAAAAGGAAAAAATCTGAATATCAGTTATGATAATTATGATTACAGACTATTGGGAGAAAGGAAAAGATCAGTCTTTTTCTCCCTTTTTTTTCCCTTAGTATGTGCTTTTCTGTGCACAGTGGTAAGATGAGAGCTCCAGTTGCTATAACAACTTAACTATTACAATCAACAATCATCTAAGTTTAATTGCCATTCTACCCTTCTAAGCCAATATATTCAACAGCAGTTGTATGAATTCTATAAATCTTGTTACCAGAACCTGTTCAAAATCTCCAAACAAGCTGAAGTATACTTACACATCAGCATTAGGCTAAAGTTGTCCTTCACGTCCTGATTGTAGCAATGTCCCTTTCAAAAAGCTTTCCTTGCCCATTTGTCCTGGGACAAATCTGAACTATAAAAACCACTATTGCTGGCCTCGTGCTTTCTTTCAGTAATCAACAAAATTACATTTGAAAAGGGGAGAGATGTTAGCATTCTTCACAAATTCTCTAATTCAGGGCCTGTGGGCTTAGAATAAAATTAAGCCTTATCATTTACCCGTTAATTATGATGTCGATTTGTAATAACATGCCTCGTATGTGACATCAGAAACAGACAATCAGAGCAGAATTAAAAAATGGACTCAGTATCATACATGTCAGAGTTAAACAGAAACTTGAACAGGTCTTTTGCATAAGGTACAAAAGATAAAAAGTGCTGCAGCATTAACCGAGATAATTGATTCTTTCTGAACACAATATAAGCACTTAAGCTTACGCACTTTTACGATCACCTGTTCCTGACTCACGCCCTGCATTTTTTTGCTATTTCAGAAATTAGCAAATAATGCAACAAAAGCTGCTACCAACACTCAGGACAGAGGATGACACCCCTGTCACATCAATGCACAACCTCACTTTCATTTGCAGCACAGTGCAGAGATCCCAGACAACTACTCAAATGCAACACCCGAAGCTAAACCTGCCAACCAGCAAGCCAGGGCATAAACCAGCACTAAATAATTCTCTGGCAGCCAAAACTTTTGGCAATCTAGTAACTTGTTCATTACACTGCTATGAATATTTTACAGTAAAAATGCAGCAGATGCATAAGAAAAGTCATGAGGGCGGTGCTGTGAGGAACAGGACACGCTCTTCAGTGCCTCAGGGTGAAAGTAGTGGAAGAACCTTGTTTAACCGCTGGTCATCACTACCCTGGTGCAAGAACAACCTTTGCTGTGGGTTAGTCAGGAGGAGAAAGAACATCACACGCACTAAACCTAAACCAATTACAAATATGAAAGCTACCGAATCATGTTGTTTCCTTTTTCAACGTGCCTGGTTTTACACTGAACCCACTAATTCATTATATGGTGTTTGTCCATCCGTTATTTACTGACTGACAAATACACAAACCCCTCTTGGAAATAAAAAAAAAAAATACCAGCTCAGTGTAAGCATTCGGTCAGTAAAGAGAAAAAATCGCAATTAAATCCCCCATTCTACAATTCTATCAGAGTGTACAACAATCCAAAGTATATCGCTTCTTAATGTCTATTCAAGCCTTTTTATATGTCATGTTTTTCTATTTCATTTAATTATGATAAATATTTACATTATATATATATATATACACATATATATATACATATACACACGTAAAGACATGAGGACTTAGTCAGGAAGTCAGAGCTCTCTGAAAACAATTTATGCTGAATTTTTTGACAGCAACTGCTTAGTACTTTTATCAGGAATCAATAATTCCAAAGCATGGACATGAAATAAGAACAACTGATAGTCTTTGATAAGGTCCAGTTTTGCAGATCTGCAGTACTGAAGGAACAGAATAAGCTTTGACTTCTGTTCTAAAAGTAGCATTTCATAACACAGCAAAAAAGGCTTGCTTTTGATCTTAGTTTATTAGATCCAGATCAGAGAACAGAATGAACTATTTATCTTTAAAAAGTAATATCTTTTTGATTATACGTCATAGCAAAAATCTTATCTCTGTCTTGGAAGTTGGAGACTAATGATGACAACATTAGGAGTCTTGTGAACCTTGACAGTAGTTCAGCCAATTATGTGATGAACGATGAAGATGGAGTCTTCTTTACTCCTCTGCGACATTTCTAGAAACCGTAATTGTGAAAATCTAAATGGAGTCATTGCTTTTCACCCCTGTGGGCAGAGCCATAATTCTTCAGAAATACATTCTAACTGGGTTTTCTAATAGCTCCATTCATTTCTCAATCTTTCTAAATAAGATTGCCAGAGAGGACAGCTTGTCTCTGGCATATTTCTCTTCCAAAAGGACAAAATCATCTGCACTATTATTCAAGCCTTTCAGGATCACATTTTGGTCATCAGAACTTGTCAAATTAAACAAACTAATACTGCAATTTAAAAAGAAAAATGAAAAAGACAAAAGACGACTCGGTGGTTTCTGTGGTTTCCATAGCACACTTTGCACAGTCAGGCAAGTTTTAAAGGTAACTCCTCATCTCTGCAGCTCAGAGGGATACATAAGCAGCTGAGGCCACCCAGCATTCACTGTGTGGTGTGAAAAATTTCACAACAGTTTAGAACCTAGAATTATAATCAAATAATGCAGTACCACTGCAGATAGTATTTGTAAAAAGCAGAAAATATTGTATTGAATTAGCAAAGGCAATTTTTGAGCAGGTCAGCAATTTGTTTGTATAAACCACAAGACAAAAGGGTTTAGGAAATTCTTACTTTCACATTCTGTAAAGAAAAAAAAAAGCTTCTAGTATCCACAAAAAGTCTACAGAGGAAAGCAAAGCATCATAGAAATAAATGGAGTTTTCAATCAAGCTAAAGGAAAACTCTTCCTGATTACACCAAAGATACATAATTACAATACATAAAAGTGTAGCTCAGAGTAGCATCAAGAAATTGCTACAGAACTTTATTTGTTAAAACACAGCAAGTGAGAAGTTTATTTGTATATATGTGAAATATGTAGGCCATGCAAAATGTGTATATGAGAGTTTTTATGGGATAGAGGAAATTATAGGTTTATGCCTAAAGTAACTCAGATTACAGGGTAACCAGTGAATTACAAAAAAGACTTCTCAGAAAAAGGAGAAGCCAGCTGAAGAAGTCTGAAAATTTTTAAGTGAGGGCTACCTTGGAATAAAAGAGCAGAGTCAAAATCTGGTCTGGAACTTCCAGAATTTGCCTCATCAGTAACTACAGAGACTTGTTAAACTTTGTGACCCACACGCTAACAAGTGCTCCGATGAAAAGCTGGGGCTTTGTATTCAAATGGCTTCATTTATACTGAAAAATTAAGAACATAATGTCCTCTGTCTCTCAAAAAAATCCAACCCTGAGTGCTGGTAGAGGATTCACATTTCACTTAATTATTCTGCATTAATAGACATGGAACATCAAAACACATCTCTTCAGAGCAGTAAAAAAAGCTGTTAGAAATGTAGAGCTCTACAATCGCATTAATTCAGAGGTTAACAAACAGACCTTAAGTGGGAAGGATCTGCACATAATTTTTCTGCTACTCAGTCAATATATACATTTCCCTCCATGAATTAAGACATTCTTAGACATTTCATCTTAATTCCACCAAATGTGAAAGTTATTAAAGCCAAAGTGACACATTTTTTTTATGTAGCGGTTTCTTCCTAAAGTTGACATTTCTCAATGTGTCCAAAACACTTCTGCTACAACAAACTTCTGAGGAAACAGAACACGATTACACATGTAATTGCTACCTGCTCCTACCACAGAAAATTTAATTGTCCTGTAGCTCAAAGATTTAGAAGAAAAGAAATCTTCAGATTCATTGTTCATTTGTAAAGAGCAAATGGAAACAGAAAGTGAAGAGAGGGCTTAGACTGTGATAGAGTTGACTTTCTCTGAAAGAGAGAAAACATCAGAAAGCGAAAATATTGCAGCGAGTGAAACACCAAGGGTCAACACCACAAAGAATGTTGTCTGATAGAAAATGTTCCTTTGAAAACTTAGCAAAAAAATCAAAACTCAACGTTTAGTCTACAGGTATGACTGATGCAATCCAAACCATTCCATTCTTCCAGTACAGTGAAACTCCAATTAACTGGTCTGAGATGCAGCTGACTGCAGTTCATTAGCATGACATTTTCTGGCAAATTTTAAAATGAGAACAAAATCTATTTACCCACACTCAACAATAGCATCTATCTGTAAATGAGTGTATGGCTGTAACATAGTTTAATGCCAAATATAGTTCCTACCTGAAGTCAGGGACTATCAGACAAAGCCAAGGAACCAGCCAGTAACGGGAGCAGAGTGAACAGACAGGTGATATTTCCTTTCACCGATTTCACGTGTTGTCTTCATTTCAATTGCATGTTTTGTCTTAATGTGGATTTCTTTCTTTTGTTGGAAATCTCATAAAAGTGGCCCACCCAGAACAACTCTCTTGCCCAAAGTTTTAATGATTTGAGATTCAATATTTATTTATCAAAATTCATCCCATTAAAACTGAATGCAGGATTAAGCCACAGAAGTCAGTATATATGCAGAATTGTAAGGAGAGCCAGATAAAAATTTTCTTCTATGTTGAGATGAGTATTTGTAGGGAAAATCCACAGATTAAATCTGGAGCTATGACATAAAATCTCCTTTTGGTTTGCTTCACTATATGCATTACAATTTTTTTGTATAGCTACTTCACAACCCGACAGCTCCCTTTCTGATATTTTTAATTAAAATACACTGAATACTTCAAAGAAAAGCTAGGCACACTTCAACTTTGTAGGTTCCTTTGTTCTGCTTAGGTAATACAAGGAACCGTACCCCGCCAACATATAAGTCTTGGGAGGCAAAGAGGTGGTTCTTTGAAAGCCTCCATCATCTGCAGTTACTTTCAGTAATTTTTGGTTCTTCTGTTGGCTTGTGGTGGCACGAAAAGGGAGCATGTGGAGAAAGAACTCTTGGGACAACAAATGCATCTGCACCTGCACAGGTAGTGCCTATGGTAACTCTCCTTCTAGTTTTAGTCTTCAAAATAAAGGTTGATTCCCTCTGATACTGAACACCCCTCTTCACCTATAAATCAGATTCTCTTTTAAAAAGAGCCATTTCTAGCAGAATATTCCCCATCACGATAATAATACTCTAATATCCTTTGCCTAAAGGTGAAGGAGACAGTTAACACAAACCCTGGTGAACTGCTTTGATTCTTGCAGTTTGTGTTTTGTGGAATGTTTGGCAAGAAAAGCCAAGTCTGTGTTTCAGGCACCGCACCGTTCTTCTGTATGGGCACCAGTAACAGCTCACTGAAGTCTAGCAATCAATCACTGCCTTCCTATTCCCACTGCAAAATCTCCAAATTCTTAAATTACGTTCTTTCTGCCCAATGCGTACTAAAACCAAGTTAAGTGAGATCAGTACTGAAAAAAGGTTAAAAATAGATTTATTCACCAGAGAGAGGTGGATTTAAATGATACATAGTCTGAAGAAGGGGTAGGGAGAGAGCAGACTAAGAGGGGGTTTAGACTTTGCCACTTAATAAAATATTAAGTGACAATCAATCAAACCAGGAATGTGTGGGAAGCACAGTTTTGCAGTACCACTCTTTTAGGATTTGTTTTCTTTAAAATTTGCATTCCTATCTGTATGCATTTGAGTTACATGCATGTTGGCTTTTTAATGATTAGAAATGGCTTTGATCTTGACTACTTGAAGGAACATAAAGATATAAATAGTGTGAGTGGATATGATTAATCCTAGTAATGACAAACACAACAAAAATCCAAGATAAGCTCTTCTGAATTTTTCAAACATACCTTAGGAAGTTCAGTCTTTAGCTCATGTCATTCACACAAGAACGATCTACAGAAGATGTCAGAAATCTACCAGCGTTCGGGCTCCCCAAACACCACCAATGCCAGTTAATCAAAGATCTTTTCCAGCTAGGAAATCAGAAAGATCAGCTTTCTGCTTGAGTAACTGCCACTCTCCTTTGACACAGAACAGAAAGCATCACTCCTGCTGCAACAGAACCGTCAAAATAATGAAATAATACGCAATCAGCAAGTATGACAATGAAAACAGTCAACTGTTCTAAGAAAATGCCACCAGGAGATAACAAGTGCCTAATGGCCAGCATTTGATGACTATTTATAACACGTGAAAATAAATCTTTTTCTTACAGGAATTTTTAAACTGAAGACTTTAAGCGTCCCTAAGCCATTATTTAGATGATGCAATTTTCTGCACCTATGTAAAGAGGGATGTAAGGTGAGATGATAGGAGGAGCTGTTATGATTAAAAAAGGAAATTTATAAAGGCAAAAGGCAAAAAAAACCCCCAACCAAACAAAAAAGCCCGCAAGTCACCACTGATGTGAACTCCTCAAGAACCCAGTAATTCCAGAAGGGACCTGTCACACAAAATGGTAACTTTCAAAGCACTTAATATCTTAGGACAATATTGCTGAAAGCTGAGCTCTTGTTCCCTCATAGGCATTAAATACATCATATAGGTGCATGTATATATATATATATGTGTGTGTGTGTGTGTATAAATATATGTGTGTGTGTATATACATATATATATACACACACATGTAATCTCACCTAAATCCTTAACCCATTTCTTTTTAACAGAAGTTTTAATGTATAAAGTTGATTACTTCTAGTGAAACTACGGAAAACTAAATGGAATAGTAGAATAAAAAAGGAAAGAGCATGGCCCAATTGCTCCAACAAATTAAGCACGGTTTTAGAGAATTAAGAAACACTTCTCAGTATTCAATGGCCTAGAAGACTTCTACCTGCCACCCGATACTTTTTCACAGACTCTTTGCATTCATTGGCAATTCAACTAAAAGAAAATTTTCTTAAAGAATAAGAAAGGCAGTATGGCAACAGGGAATAATTAACTGGTAAGTGAAATGTTATGTAAGTTGTGGGGTTTTTTCAATACAAAAGGCAAAGTCATGGAAGCAAGACTGTACAATGTCATAGTGAACGTATTTTTCAAAATTAGTTTAGTACTTTAATAGCAAAACACATGAACACAAACCAGATAATTAGTTATTTTATCTTCCCCTCTTTTCCACTTGTTTCTTTTTATGTATTCCCCTCACTGACATCTTGAATTTTCAACACAAATACAAAAGCAAAGAACCTGCATCTCAGCCTGCATAAGCTAATGTGTAGGCTGAAACAATTTCATTTCTTGGAAAAAACCAGTTTGTTATTTTGACCAGCCCTATACAAGCTATTCATGAGAGAAGTACTTTCACTAATTGCATTTTGAAAGGAATATTGCACAAAATAGCTATACTAAGTCTTGTTACTCAGTGAAGCCTGCATTTCAGTAATCATCTTTCAATACTAATGATGTTTGTACTCAATGGAGGAGCAAAACCACTTCATTAAGTTAACCGTGTAATTCTTAGATATTTCCAGCAAATTATAAAGCTTTGATCTTCTGAAAAGCACAAAAGATAAATGAATAAGATACTAATATTATACGATTGTTATTTTTAAACCATTTGAGAAAACTTTTAACCACCCAGAGTGCATATATATATATTAGAAAAACGATGCGTATATAAAATTACATAGTTCAGCATTCCATTGTAACTAGAAAAGTACCAATGTTTCACTCTTAGATTACTGAGAAGTAAAGTTAAGTAGTAAAAGCTGGTTTTACTTGGGAAAATGGAAGGAAGGTTTGTATTTAGCATGATTTATCATCAGTTACCTCTCTGTTACATAAGTTTAATTATTTTTCCAATTCTCTGACTAAGGCATTTTGAATGGAAAGGACCTTTGATAATAACACGTAGAAGAAAAAAAAACAAATCAACCTTCAAGATCCAAACCAAACAACTATGGGAAAATACAAAAACTGAAGAGCCAGCAAAACAAACAAATAAACAAAACCTACTAACAGTTCATTAGTTTTATTTTAGCAGCTCTTTACTTGGGTCAACACCTGGAGACCATCTGTAAGCATCAGCCAGCAGGGTAACACAGGTACCTCTAACACTGGAAGAAAGCTCTTTGTCCTTCAGACTGTTTAAACCAGCAGCATCTCTAACTTTCGTCTCAGCTCCTGAGTCGCTCATTTTTCCTGGCTTCCAGGTAAGATTCATTCTCCATCTCCAACTGTCTCTACAAAGCCCAAAGGAAGTTGTGCAACATTATAAAGAGTAATTAGAAATGTTCCTCTAAACAGAGATACCTTCAGGGAGCAACAGGAAGGAGAAACTTTCCTGTATGACGTGCTTGTAGGCAGAATCATCACTAGCACCAAGCTTCAACCAGTACAGGCACTAACAGCAATTATAAAGAAAAACCCTTCTAAATGAAGCCTGCTCCATTTACCAGAGGAATGGGAAAGTTTGCAGACGAACAGATGCACCTGATTAACTCTGCAGGCATACCTGTTTAAGTGAGTAAGCAGGTGTCTAACTGAATGGTATCTGAATACAACATGCCAGTATGATAAAAACAAGTGTCAGAACCCAAATCTTGCATTTATATAAGATAATGACATACGTATGGAACTTGTCTGCTGGAAAATCTGAGTCAATTTGAAAGAATTACTGAAGCAACTGTATTTATAAAGCAAGCCTAACACAAGATCCACCACAATCACCCTAAAAAACCTCAAACAACAGATGATATAAACTCAGATTTTTTTTTTCCTGAAGAAATTTGTTATAAATCAGATGAGGACGTAGCAGAGCGATTTGAACCTGGCAGGTTCAACACGTGGTCCTTACATGGAGCACTCTCAGCCTTCGTACTGGCAGATGGAAGAGCCCCATGTGGATCCTGTGGTTACATGGCTGGCCTGCGGCTTAAAAATTCCTCCACTCATATTCTTTTAATATTTGCATTTTACAGCTTCCACGGTACCAAAATATAAGCTTTGAAAATTAAAGCTTAACTTGATGACTTGTGGAAGGAGGGGTCAGAGCAGGACTGATACAAACGAGGCACACAGCGTGCACTTGGTGGCTCTCTAACATTAAAAGAAAGCTTCGAACTACACACATTCTTGTTTGTACTCACGGGGCTCAGGACTTCAACTATCTTGTGCAATTAAATCTATCAAACTTCAAGCTCCCAATTAAAAATTTTCAAATGCATCGTGCTCCAGGGTGTCTGAAATTAAAAACCACTTTACATGTTTGTCAAGTCCTCTTTTGTAATTTTTGCAGTGTCGCTCTTTCCACTGTGCTAAGTGCCGCCAACCCCTTTCCATTTATGCGCCACGACAGAAGAAAAAAACAAACAAAATTCCTTCAGACAGCTCATTCCAAACTACGGCACTTTGTTTCAGCCGTGGTGGCTCTTACCTTTCTGAGACATCTATTCTCAAGAGGGAAAAAGGAGAATCAGAGAACGTCCCCACGTAGCTGCACCTGCAGGCGGCCGTAGCTCCAGAGTGGGAGCTGGAAGGAGCCGCCAGCTCCAGCGCCTGAGCACCTGGTTGTGCAAAGGCTCTTTCCAGCACTGCCTCCAACAGACATCAGCTAATTCTAAAACCTGAGAAAAGCAGTCTAAGGCCACTCAACCTTTTGGTAAAAGGGAAAAAAAGGAGTGACTCCAGTTTAGTCGAGCATGGGGATGCAAACAGTTTCTAATTTCTCCTCAACACTTGATGGGGGGGAAAGAATAATTCTAGAAGTCTGAGAAGTCAGTGAACCTTTACATTTTGTTTCCCCAACAAGCTCTTCTTCTAGTCATGAACGCCTCCTATATGATCAGAATCAGAATGGCCTAAGCTGGAAGGGACCTTAGAGATCATTTTAATCCAGCCTCCCTGCCGCCAGGGACACCACCTGTCGACTAGATCAGGCAACACATGGGGACCAAATGGGAATCGAACCCGCGACCTTAGCATTGTTAGCACTATGCTCAACTGACTGAGCTAACTGATGGTCCAAGTAAACGTAACTACGGATGAAAGATTTTATTCCTGATGCGCTACTAGACTACCCCTAAAACGTACGATCTCCGGCACACCGTGATGTTGTGGTGAGTGTCCTACCATGGAGACAGAGACATGTTCGTGGTCTCGTGCCTCCTGCCTCTGAGAACTGATTCATCAGAAGAGAGACCCGACACCCAATGGGGTTCCTCGAAGGAGACAACAGGAGAGGTAAACACAGTCAAATACAGAGTTCTCAATTTACATGAGTATAAATTTTACAAAATATGTGCTGCGTGACACCAATATTGTTGATTTATACATGTAAACCAATGGAGAGTGAATGAAAGACTTTAAGTGTGTATCCAACCAAGCAGCTGGATTTGAACTACAGAAACTGTATTTCCCTTTTTCTCTCCAACAGGTTCTGTCACCTACAGAGAAAGATGAAAGATTTCAAATCCATAATTGCTGAGGGTGAGAGAAAGAGAAAGTTCCAACTCAAGCCTTCCTTTGCCATGTAATAACATTGTATGTAACTATTTTAATTAAGTGCTTCCATTTCTATTAACTTGAATTCCTATTTTATCTTTAAAAAGAGAAGACAAGGACTAGAGAGGACCCCAATCTGGTATTTCCCTGTAAATACAAAATATATTTAAAATTTATAATGTATTTAGAAGACTAATAGCAGTTAAAACAGAAGTATAAATGCAGTTCATGAGAAAATGGTACAGTACCAGTAAAAGTCACATAGTGGGTATAAAAGGTATAGGCAGAACCTTCAGTATGAATTACATTTGAGTGATATGATGCCAGGGGCAAATTGGAATTCTTTATTTTTCTCTTTCCATCAATTATATGAGGGATGATTTTTTTTTCAAACTCAAGATACCTTTTCCAAGCAATGTTTATGATGTGCATAGTATTTTGTCTACTTAGTTTTGCAAAACATTCTGTTTCGATATTGCATTCCTACCACAGGCTCTTGAAAGTTAAAACGTGTTCAGAGAGAAACCTAAATACTTGACATCAGTCTGTTTACATTGTAAGTGCTGCCTCTTTCTGCTCAACCCCACATGAACATTAGCTTTACAGTTCATAAATGTGCATATCTGATTGGTAGGTTACCTTCTGTACCCTTTTCATCAGCGTTCTCTGATGAAAAAACAGAAAAGTTTCAAGTAAACTCTGAATTCTTTCTTAAACAGCGAAAATGAAGACATCTGGAAGACAAATAGGAAACTACCCTAAACAGCACTGATATAAGCACCCAGGGAGACATTTCTTACGGTTCCCTTGAAGAAGCAAACGCATCTCTAAGCAAATAATTACTTGAAAGGAATAAACCAAATCAGCATTGAGGAAAACGTAATGAATTCTTCCTCTTCAAGAAGCTGTGAAATACTTCATTGTGCATTTCCTAGTAATTTTCCTTGGGGTATAAATTACTACTTCACTTTCTGCCTGGGAACATGCCTTCCACAGCTCTCTCTGCTCCTAGGCAGAGCCCTGGAAGGTACCCGAGCAACGGCCACATCCCCAGAATGAGACAATCAAGTATTTTTGGGGAGTTTGGCAAACTTCTACCAATTCTTTGATTCACCTGTAGGATGCTATGGGGTTTTTTTTCCATGAAGTGCAAACAGTTCTAGTCACGAAGCAGAACAGGTTTGATTTTATTTTTTTTTTCATTTAGGTAAGTTTTATATTTTTAGAATTACCTCAGAAATAATTACATCAGGCTCATGATCATCGTGTTTTAAAACACATATTGTTCTAGGGAGGTTTTGTGAAAAATTCAATGTGTGGGCAATACCACTGAAAGTACAGGTAGACAAGAATATTTAGGTACAAAATAAAAGTAAAATTTAATCTTTAGACAAAAAAACCCTCCAAGAAACGAATCATCCCAAACACCACCCCTCACTGTCTCTGTGCTGGACTGCCGGTTCCTTCACAAGCCCACGGTGTTTGGGCATGAAGATACACTGCTCGGATCTGGCCCTCAGCTTCTCAAGTGAGGATGCAAGTAGCTGTAAGGGATGACAGGAGGAAACGACCTGTCAGTTGCCAGAAAAGAACTTAAAGCCAAGTCCTGCACTTGCTACGTTTATTATGACAAGCGAGTTATTCTTTCGGGTTTGAGGGATTTTTTTTTCCCCACTGCCACTGAGCTACATATCTTGTATTTCCATATGACTACACTGTAACAGGCTGCCCTTTAACACGTAAGGGATTTCATTTCCTGAACGCAAACTAGATTGCAGAAGAGCTTAATGAGCAGAATAGAGAGTTACGTATTTCACGTAGGCTATAAAATTAACAATGTGTGTTTGTTTTTCTTTTTGGCTCTTATCCAGTCACTCTTCTTTGTACATAAAGCCTTGGTCCCCAGCACACCAGTGAATTGTTGTAAAAACCAAAAAACGTTCTGAAACAACATAAAAAGAGAGACAAGCAGCAACAATTAAAACACACGTATTGAGCTATCTCCTGTATGACTTGTTTCTCATAAAAGTCAGTTTTATTTCACTTCTAAAATGATTCAGTCGAGCACAAAATGACTGATCACTGCATTAAATGCTGTTCATCACATACATTTAAGCCAGCTAATCAAAGACAACCCATTCTACGTTTTTATCAATATTCTATTTCATGATTACCAAACAAGCTGTCAGCCTTGCTGCGTTTTCTCACGGAAGTTAGCTTAATCTATGTAATTTTGATGAGAACAACAAAATTCTTGAGTGTAACATCATGCTCTGTAAAACAAAGCTACATAAAGCAGCAGGGCAGTTTTAACTGTGTTTTGGGAGATGGCACACTTTGGACTGGAAGCAACGAAGGGTGCGGGCGACCGCGAGTCAGGTCACAGCGTGCAACGCGCCCCCATCCAACGCGGGCACGGCGAAGCCGCGGCTGTACCTTACGCCGCTCAAGCTACTTAAAGGATGCTTTCAGGGCTTTACGTCTTTCTTTTTCTACATGGTGCATTACAAGAGATCTGAACTGCAACCCCAAAGACATGCTCCCCCAGCACATTCCCACAAACGCTAGGAAAAAAGAGAGACGGGAACACCTACCCATTGGTTTACACATGCTGGGCATCAAAACCCACAAAATAACAACTAACACCTCCCTTCCCCTCTCTCTCCTTAAAAGAATCCAAAGAAACTGTTTTTATTCCAGGCCTTTAGGATGATTGTAAAACATCAACTTTTTTTAAACTCTAAACATACCAGAGAACACCAGGGAACAGAAAAGCATCATATCCTTGAAGAATGAAAATACAATATAAATCCAAAGCTTAGGAGGAAGGGAACATTATCAGGATGAGGCTGTCTATTTTACCCCAGGTACAAATAGCTTCTTCCACTTTTAACGCAGGAACACTGAAAATCGAGTTGCTGAAATGGTGATTTAATTCCAACTGAATCCACAGTTTTTAAATCTCAGCTCTTCAGCGGCTGATTTGGGATTTCGGCACAGCAGAGCAGCCAAGTTTAGACAAGCAAGAGAACAAGTGCTTTCAAGACTTCCTGTTCTGCTTGACTTACTCACTTGGAGAAAATTCAAACCAGTAAGAGAACAAAGGCATACTCTTTTTCCCAGGCTACAGTTTCCCCTTTTGACTGATTCCTGACCATCCTAATAGGAAAACTTCTAAGCCCATCAGGAAATGCAAAAAACATTAGACATACTGCTACTTCAAGAAGTTGTTCTGCAAACCGTCTGACTTAAAAAGTTTATCGATAGCAGCTGTCTCAGGGAAAGACTTTATTTTCTTTTATTTCACATCAACACAGAATTGCTAAATAAAGGTGACTGGCCTGCAATTATTGCTTGTTACAATTTCACCTGGTTGCATTTGTGTTTTCCTTGAACATCAAGCTCACTCCTTGGCAGGCTGCAGTCAATCCTGGCTTTCAAACCTAAAAGCATTAACCCTTTCCTAAGTGCAAAAACCAGAATCACAGCCTAATGCAGCCAAATCTTCAGAGTTGTCCATACTTTAAATAATAAAATAACAGCTGTTCCAGGTAGGTGCACTAACTGATACGATCACATACAGTATCCTGCACGCAACACATTTCACAAAACTTTTCTCTAGCAGTTCTAGGAAGAACTCTGCGAGAGCACAGTCTTCTGTCTGGCTACCAGAATTTAGGAACAGTAACAACAGCCCAGTGGCTAACCTGCAAGCAGACGCAATTTCCCGACACTACTTGTGCAAGGAGTTCTGCAGGTACCGTGTTAGGAATGAGGTGTTAATGGTCCTCCTCTATGGCAGTTGGAAGAAAATATCTTAACTGATCTCATTTAAAGAAATGACTACTAAGTGCTCAGACTAAATTTCTCTGTATAGCAAAATCACAAAAGAGAATGCCTGAGACAAATAAAATCCCCCACTTTGCTGACATTAATTCTCAGCCGAACAACCACCACCTTATACTTGAATCTGGCTGCTCTCAGGCCGAGCGGGCAGGAGCATCCCTACGTGATGACTGATCGGAGCCCTAAGAGCCTTCTAAGACCCAGTAACCTTGTGGTTGTGACTTTCAGCAGGTTCTTTACTGAAGGAAACAGATCTCCTTGCAGCAGCTACTCATCTTAAAGAGCATTCAGGAATTCCAGTTTTCAGGCTAAAAGCGACATTTGACAAGTTACTCCTCAGGGAAGAGTGACTGGCAGGGTTGGTCGGTCAGTAGCAAGCATGTTCCCTAATTGCATAAGGGAGAAGGTTTATGCTTCTTGAATGCCAACTTTGTTAGTCTGCCTGAGATGATCCCTTTCTTTAGGATACAGTTCTACCCTAAAGAAAGCACAAGCAAAATGCAGTACCTGGTACACACAAATCTTGAGACATTAGGTAGATTAAACTGACCTCGAACTACATGGTCTTGAAATCCTATGCAATTCTTTAACACTGTCAGTGAAACACGAAATCCAAAATCCTTCTGCATAAAATTATTTCATTAATTTTTCTGATATAAATAAATTCTTCTAGCATAACAGAGTTCTGCTAAAAAAGCTCTAAGGAGAGGGCTAATTTGATTTTGACAGAGCTGTTTCCCTTCCTGGTACAGAAGAAATATCGCCGGCTGTCCTCACCATACTTGGCAACATTTTCTCTTACTTTTCAAACGGAAACCCACCCCAGACCCAGTCCTTCCCAGGGACGCAGGACACACTGCCACCACGCTCTAATAACACAGCCAGAATACTGCAACGTCAAATGGAAATGAATAGGAAGAAGGATGTAACCGAGGTGACCAAAGCCTGTTGTGTATTAAACCAGCAATTGCAATTACTAGGTAGGTAGCATTTATTTGTACTATTTTATCTGTTCCTGATGATCATTAGCCTAAAAACCAAAAACTCTTCTCGTTGCATTAAAACTCGTCATTAAATATCAACTTGCTTTTTTAAACTAACAATGCCATATTAAACAAACAAGTTATTCACGTTTTAAGAATAAACTATCATTTAACTTTACAAGGACATAAAATGCTTTCCATTCTTAATTTACCTCCAAAAGTCTCCACGTCCCATATTCATTAGACTGAACTACAATGGCCATTCTGGATGCCAGGTCACCTGTTTGCACCTGTGAAATTCTTCACAAAGAATAGCAATTTCAGTTCTCCTGTGACTACCAGACAGACTTTTCACAGCAGCTCTGTCAAGGAACGGACCTTATGGTATCATCAGTGCTTTTCAGCGTGACAAGCACTCATTCATAGAGCGAACTTAGAACAGATTAGTTTCTTAGACTAATGCAGAGATGCTGTTACAGCGGCTGCTATGACAGGCATCTGTCAGAACACCGGCACATTTATCGGCAACATTTTAAGATGGCCCCAACTGCCCCCACCTCCTCGACCAGGCTGTGAGCCTGCACCGCAGCCTCCCCAGCTGGGTCTAAGGAGCTCAGCCTTCACAGCTGAACTGAGGTGGGGCTGCCCGACAGTATCTGAGCATCATGTGAGGAGGTGAGCTGGAGTTCCATCGTTATTCCTGCCTCGACCTCACCCCTACAATACTGCCTGAGCCAGCGATGAGTGATCTGAGCACCTGGCCTACTCCAGCTGCTAACACAAGGAGCTTTCCTGCAGCTCCTGCCTGCTCGTTACGAACCTGGCAAGTATTCTTAACCCACTGACAAAATGCCAAGATTCACAGGAGGAAAACTGAGAGAAAACCAAAATAGTCCATCAACAAAGTTGAAGCTATTGCCACTAGAAAGCCTTAAACACCAGTAAGTTTAGAGGGTGATTTACAAGCTGCTCTGAGAGGATATCTGAAACCCTTCACGTTCTTCCTTTCCTAACAATAAACAAATGCCTAAAGCTGAACAAGTAAGAGAAAAGAAAATCTTGTGCAAACTTTCAATTAAAATTAGGGCTAGAAACATCCAATGCAAAGTGACCTTTTTTTTGAAAACTGTAAGATAAAGGTGTCCTAGCAGCACATCTGTTTGGATGGTGACAAGCAGTGATGCGCTCAGCCCTGAACAACACAGGCAGTGACAAAACCAAAAAGTCTGCGCTCAGAAAAAAAAAAGCCCGCTTCCCTAGAAATGTATTTTGCCCAAGCATCACTCCTACAACATCCCTCTGGGGAGAAATTTCTCAGCAATTTCAGAATACTGCAGTTTTATAGCAAACCTGTTGCCAAAAGAGACAAAACATTTATATACCCAAGACTTATTTATTCTCTTGTATGCCCTGCTGTTGAGCTAAAGGACATACAGAAGTGATCCTCTTCATCGCGGATACGAGACTTGCTTGCAGTTAAAAGTGAGCTGGTGTGTGCAAGGTTGATGAATAGTTACTAGATGAAGTAGCATGTGACACTGCAAAGACTTACAGTAACAAGGACAAGAACCATGCTACGAAAGTTTTTAGAAGGGAGAAAAAATCTCATTTTTCTGGCTTTATTAAGCTTATGTTGCAGCTAAGCTCTGCACAGGTCAGGAGAGTTCCTCGTGTTAGCAGGAAAAATGGCAACACAGAGGCAACAGGGGCTCTGTTAAGGAGCCAAGGTGAGAAGGCAACAGCTACCACGCACAGTCCTTAGCTAAACAAATGCGCCTGTTCCCTCCACATCCACACCATCATGCAAAAGCCATTCTGCATCCTTCTTTATCCATCTGTGCTACTACAGAGCTATCTCAGACTTGGACTGCACAGTCCTTGGCTAAAGCCTGTGACCTAGCAGCACCAGATCATCTCCTTTCATTAATGCATCAAATCAAAACCCAAACCATTCTTCCCTCACACACAGGAAAGACACAACAAAGGAGAACACATCGCTGGCTGTTTGTGCACCTTGTGGTGACTGCACTGAATGCCCACAAAGCATAACGACTGCATCAGAGTATATGCCAAGAGAATGACTCATGGAGCTGAAAAAGACCCATTTTTATAATAAGCAACACTTGATTTTTCTAATTATGTTCTCGGTTAACCTGGTCTTTCTGCTACATATAGGTTTTCAAATGTCCTTTGTCAGAGACAAAATTTTAAGAGAAAAAGTCTCTGCGTATTTCCACCCAGTGTCAGAAAAGCAGTGACACAAAATACAAACTTCCATCATGGTTTTTAGAAAAGTTTATTCTAAATGTACCAAGGCCAACTAAATGTCACATCTGTCACAAACAGTTCAGGGTTTATAATGCTCCTAAATTTCACACATAAGCTGGATTACAAGAGCAGTAACCCCTTTTTAACTTTGTACTTCGTGTAATAAGAGTATTATCTGTAATCTATTTCTGACTGGATTCCAAGTTTTCTGTCATAAGAGCCTTACACAGGCAAGTCATGTATTATCAGCATTCTTCTGACCCTTATTGCCCTTCTATTCTCAACAACATTCACTAGGAATTCACAAACAACTTTATGACATTTAGCAAGTCATCTCAGCACTGAAGTCAAAGTTTTTTTAAGAGAGCAGTTGGAAGAAAATCATAATTGAAGGGTTGTCATAAAAGAAAGAAAAGTAATTTCAATATCCAAAAGTCTACAAACGATCAAGTCCCAACATCCTAAACTATTGTGATGTAAGATACCAGGTTTCATGTTACAGGAAATTGGACAAAAATATTCGGATTAAATGGATGAAGAAATTCTACAAAATAAGATGTTTTGGGGGAAATTAGCGGTGGTAGAAGACAGAATGTTTCTTATGCTAAAAAATAAGGTGCTTTTTGTGAGGGACTTTTCCAGTAGAGTTTGTGAAGTGACCCTGTGGCAAGACCGAGGAATGCAGCCACTGCAGAACTGCTTTCTCTGGGACTTACATCCCCCAGAGACAGGCAGGTCTGGGTCCTCAGCCTGTGCTGACACCCCCCGCACCCCTAATGCCACCTCCTCCTTTTCCAGACCTCTGCCTCACCTGGCTCACAAGGAAAAAACACAGGAGTTCATACACGAAGAACAGTTAATTCTTTAGTTTATGAGACAGAGTGCTGCAGTGCTGCAGCAGGGAGAGATGGAGGTCGGTGCTGAAACACCAGGGGCGCTGGGTTGGGGAGGTACAAGCGGCCACCTGATCCTCTGTTCCACGGGCATCCCTGGAAATAATGCTGTAATGCTGGCCCGAGCTCTCTGCCTCACCACGGCGCTAAAAATCTACTCAAAATGGCTGAGATAAAGAGAATGGTTCTCACCTTCTCTCTCAGGTTGATCTTGTATTGCTTCCTTATTCATTTATTCCCTTTCTCTTCTCCAATCCGAAATAAAAGCAATTCTGAAAGTGAAAGTGTTTGCTCAGAGAAAACCTTTTATCAGAAACCTGGGATGTTCAAGGGCTGAAAAGAAACAACAGCTCACAGGAAGTGAAAACAATAATAACTCATTCACTATGTGCTCCAGACCTTGTGCACAAGGCATTAATGTGAGGCTTTTAAAATTCAAGCAATAATTTTGTACGTCTTTCCCTTTCTAGCCTGTGTGAATCATCACCCTTCCCTGGACTAAGAAAAGAAGGCAATATTATCTGCACTTTACGGATGAAGTACAGAAGATTAAGTGTCATGCCACAAATCAAACAAAAGTCTTCAGCAGAGCTCCCGAACCAAAGTCTCATACTTTAACCGTATGATAATTTTCCTCTGCCACGTATTTAAATTTTACCCCAGTAGTTCAGGAGTTCCCATTAGCACAGAATTCATTCCAGCACCTGTCACCAATGAAAGCAAAAGAGATTAAGAGTTCATGGAGAGGATCCCATCTGTCTCCTCATTACAATATTTTCCCCTTCCAGAGGACGGGACGGGGCTACAGAGCTGCTGAAGGAACCAAGACTGTGAGTGGAAGGGAACACATTGCAGAGGCCACAGCAATTTTCAGAAAACAACACAGGAAATCTTTGTCGTTTCAGGCTCTGCCTGACGTAGTCACCAGTCTGGACCTTGGAGATAATAAATATTACAGACTTGAGTGTGAAGGCATCACAGGACAGGTTTCGGGAGAATTGCCATTGTGTCTTGGCACGCATTCCTTAGATTCTAAACCATGGCGACAGAAAGAATTAATCTGTATTTCTAATATTTTTGTAAATAACCCTTCATTACTATTCTCATGCACAGAATTTTGTACTTTACAACCGATTTGCAGCTTCTGACTCGGGTTTCCGTGCTTGCATTGACACTGAACATGTTTTAAAGCTAAGACACCTGCCCTCTCCTCAACCCTTAAGGGGACATGAGCGGATTTTACCCAGACAACCATCTCTCACATATCAGAAAGCAGCAGCATAAAATGTAATATTTGAGAGGAATCATGACAAAGCCATAGAGGGGAAGCACAGGCCCCACAGTACATCGCGTCCCGTTGCTCAGAAGCTTTTCTCTGTATCGGCACAATAATATATCCCAGCACCGAGGATCCCAGAGCCCCTCCGCGGTGCTGCCTCGATGCAGCGGTAAAGGCTGCTGAGGTGTGAAATATGAATCCTAAGATGCCACTGCCTGTGCATACACCTTGGAATCAAATTAAAACCAAGTCAATAGATTTTATTCAAATATTTCTTTGTCATTAGTATGATATTTTAACCTACGACTCACATAACGCCGAGCACGTTCCTCAGGGACAGAGGTGGTGGTGTTTCTGCATTTTCCAAAGTCAAATACCTGAGGCAGAGACGTACATTGTGCACCTATAGGGGTATTTATGCACCTTTCTACACAAAGTACAGAACTCCAAGAGTAACATCGTTGGTACTTCGCATTTTTCCAAGTGCCATTCCCAATTTTAACCTGTAGATATTGATGGTATCTGCCCAGTAAACCCTGTCAAAAATTAAAATAGCTTCTTGAGGCAGTACAGGTAAGATTGATGCTATACAAAAAGACAGCTTGTGTTTCTCCCAGAAAGGGATGTTCATTCCATTTAGTATAGCTCGTTTTGATTTACATTAATTATTAACATGTTTCTAATGAGATCCTTGGAATGTCTGGGAGTCCATGAAAAACAAAATATTCATAACCTTAGTTTGGAAACATCTGTCCTGGGTTTATGCTCCTCAAGTCCAAGCCTAGGCACTCTGAAGACTCCAGTCCAGCAGGGAGATGCTCCTATGAGGAAGACGTGACAAACTAAATATAATCTACTAAACCAGAAGACAAACTAGTCCCAAATAAATATTGAGGAGATTCTGATTAGTAAAACTGATCTTTTTACAGCTAGAAACTGTGTTCTCTGACTCATGTGAGCCTGGGTATTTCATCTTTATATTAGAGGAATACGATGAGGACACTGAATGCCAAGCACTTTGGAAATGGAAAGCCTTTATGAACACACAACTCCATTGCAGCTCATTTCAAAACTCCTGCTGACTTCAGTGGGGCAAAAATTTAATGCTTCATCCTGGATTCTTCAACAAATGCATGTGCTAACTCATTCCAACTCAGCTCAGCAAAGGTTCTTCTGACCAGGACCCAGCTGTGCCCGAGGCACGCTAACAGCAGCTCAGATTCTTAGTGTAGAAGGCAGGTGATCTATTTCAATCAATCAATGAGCTATAGATCAATATGACAGAAAGGTTCAGTGTGAAAAAAAGCAAATAATGACTTCTTTCTGAAAAGTCTATTTCAACTTTAAGTCTCAGTTGCCCATCTCTGCTGAATCTGCAATACAGAGCACAAAGTTAAGCAATGAGAAGGAAAAATAGAACAAATCATCGGTAGCAAGACAAAAAGCAAACAGGAGATCCTACAGCTTACACTTAGGAAAAAAAGCAGGCACGCAGTAAGTAAAGTAAATGCAGAAAAGGGATGTTGTTATTTCACAACTTAGCTTTAATATTTGAAAATGCATTTAATAATTCTCACCTAATTTAAAATAGAATAAATCATTGGTAGCAAGATAAAAAGCTTCAAACAGGAGATCCTACAGCTTACACTTAGGAAAAAAAGCAGGCACGCAGTAAGTAAAGTAAATGCAGAAAAGGGATGTTGTTATTTCACAACTTAGCTTTAATATTTGAAAATGCATTTAATAATTCTCACCTAATTTAAGCATTATGACAGAAAATTCATGTCCTCATTAAGTAGGCTGTCACCCCAGTGATCACTTCCATGATGAAATAATAACATCAGTGTGCAAAAACAGTGAACAACACTTAATTTTGTATTCCAAGCAAAGCTACTAAATGCTGATTTATAGACTTTACATAAAAATGCCATCAAAGCACCACTCAAAACTTCACAATTGCAACGGTATGGGCTATGCAGTTAAAATCTAGGATTCAGGGAAGTTTCACATTGTCTCCACAGCCTATAAGACTGTACTGCATAGTGCAATCCTTTGCGTATTGTGAGTTATCAAAGCAAGCTTTTAAAACTCAACAGCAGTGCAGCAAGTGGCAGGAAAAGTAAATTTTATTCTTTTGTAATATTCAGTGAAACTTTGAGGTATTTTGATTTGTTGTTATTTTCATTGCAAGATTTTAAGGTCAGAACAGACTATTATCTCATCTGATCTCGCCTCCTGTCTATCACCAGTCATTAGCTCTCACATCTCGGCCAGATCTCTATACGAAGAGCTTTAAGAGGGAGCATTACAGTCTCTACGAAAATGTCAGTGATGGAGCTGCCAGATATGCCAGAAGCTCCTACAGTGGAAGAAGCCCAATCCAGCAATGTGCCTGCAGGTGAACTCACAAAGGCCAAATATGCCTCGCCATTACAGGAAGAGACTGAAGTTTAAATTCACTGTTAATCTGGAAAAATGCTTCGCCGGCCTTGCATTTCTTTATTTGGTTTTGTGTATGTTCACAAACATTCCAAACACAGATAACATTTATATGCAGAGCTACCTAAGTTGTCTATTTAAAGAGCACATTCATGTTTTAACAGACACACATGAGCCTTTCCCCACAGTGCAGTAAAATTGAACACTATTCTCAGGAGTTGGAGAAGTATAAACCCCTTATTTTGATTACACTATTCTGACAATGAAAGCAAGTGAAGTTCCTGTTGGAACTAGAAAGAAAATCAAGTAGAAATCTCAAGTCTACTTCTAGGGAAGCCACGAGGTTACAGAGACTGAGGGCTCAGCCTCCTGCTCACTCAGCAGCCAGCTGAGGCGATGTAAAGCTGTCCTCCCCCAGCTGTTCGTTATCACTTGGCCAGATGTTCCCATCCCTGTAGCGGAAAATGAAACGCATGACACCACCTTCTCTCTTTCAGCACGATCCGGTATTTCAGCACAAAGTTTCTCCAACTGTCGACTTCTATGAACTTCAAATGAAACCCGGCCCCCGACTGCCCACCCCGACTCACGTTACCAGAACGAGATTTGCCGCAGCTCCACTGTCACATCAGGGAACGCATTTGCATTTGCATTTACAGTGGCAGAGGCTTTTCTGTTCAAAGTTCAGCCACACACAGGGAACCAAGCAGAGATTTTCTGCTCAGAAGAGAGCTGACTGTTAACTGTATTAAACCCAGAACTCACAAATGTAATTCTGGTAGATTCCTCCGAAAATCCCAGTCTGTCTGCCTGTATTTAAACTGGTGTGCATTATGTGCCTTCCCTGCGTAGAGACAGCTCTCACTGCTGAGTTAATCTGTTTCAATCCATTTTTATGTCTATGCGAGGGTTTAAGCGAGGTGAGCACACAACTGAAGCTTTCCTGCAGCATAATGCGGCTTTGCTACTTGTAATGACCTCTGAGGGTCTTTGGGCTCTGAATTAAAACAATACAATTTCTCTTTGCTCCAGCTACTGAAAGGGCCTATGTAAAGATAAGACTGGTGTTAGGTGAACTTTTACAGAAGTTATTTGTTAAAATATCAGTCTTCACGGACAGCAGGCATTAAATATTCCAAGATCAAAGAGTTATTTTTAATCTAGCAATTAATCAGCTTCTCAGCATATTCACAAATAACAAGCACAGTTAAAATCTTAATGCCAAGGTATTACAAAACAGTCCTGTGTATATCTCTTACTGCTCTCACAGCAAAATCTCAGTCCTTGAAACTGCTTGACCCAAAGACTTAGTGATCCTGACACTGGTATTATTGTCATATATCCTCCATTCTGACCAATGCAGATTTCTGGTCCACAATATTCTACCTTTTTCATGACTATTCACCATGCAGTAGCAGCAGCAAAATCAGAATCTTATCCTGCCACCAGATGAGACACGCAGACAGACCTTATTTATTTCACTGTTTACGGCAGCAAAGACTGACTCCTCCTAAGGAGTTTGTGGGAACATCAGCAGAAGTTTAGATGACTTCTGAAAGGATTCATCCGAGAAACAAATGCCAAGGCCAAGCATCAGGGTACAATACGTCAAGAATCGAGCAAGGTTGAGAGGAAACTTAAAGGCTTTTACTCCCATGCGCAGGAACAGAGTACTGCCAACTTGGAAGTGTGTTACAGAACGAGCCACGGGACAGATTTGTATCTGGAGTAACATGTGACCACACTGATAAATTCTGGTAGAAAGGGGGCAAAGGTACCATCATGAAGAGCGACAGAATGTACAGGAGGAAAGAATTAAGATGTTTGAGTTTAAAAAGTACGGACAACCAATCGAACGGTGTCAAACATGACCTTCAGGAGGTGGGACTGAGGCAGTCAGTAACAGCTGCTCTTCCAAGAGAATACCCAGGAAGGAGACTGTGCCACAAGTGTTCGGGACTCAGCTTGAATTTACCAGTTTGCTTTCCCAACAATTGGTGAAGTTTCTCCTCCCTCAGAAGCTTTTCATGGATAGGATGGTACAAGAGAAGAATAAACATTATGTATTATCTAAACACTCACAGCTGGAGTTATTACAAATTCAGAATAAAAATAATTGCTTTTAGTTATAAATAACCAAAACGTCCTCATCTGCAGTGTTTGGTGAATACATATACATACCCATAGGCAGAGCATACTCATGCACATAGGACATGAATAGAATGGCTGAGAGTGGGGAAAAAAATAAAAGTACTCTCTGTTCCAGGCATATTAGAAGATGAAACCAGAAGAGGACTGCAAGAAATATACTGCTGTATACACCCACAGGCAATTGTTCCATTATATCACTTTAACACAGAAAATGTCAGCAACATCTGAAGTTTTCCAGATCACCACAGAAAAGTGCTTAAAAGGTATCCTGATATACTGTAACAACGAATGACGACATCTTCATTGCTGGCAGAAGTGGTGCTGTGGTGAGTATTTGCTATCTAGCTTTGAGTGAAAATAGTAGAATCCCATTTTTCACCTCATCTTAACTTTTACTGTTATTTTTTAATATACAAATAAAGAAATAGTAAGAAAAATTTCCACTTAGTGTTATTTTAATTTTTTTGTTGCTGTGGATAATCTCGCGCAATGCATTTCACTGTGAGAAGGACTTCAGATTCTGAGGCAGGGGGTTCTCAAGTGAGGCAAAGGACCTAATTTTCTGTGAAGACCAGGCTGTATCATTGGTAAAACTGAGATTCCTGCCACAGCAAACAAGCCTGCAGTAACTGACCATGTGCTAGATCCCTCCCAATTCTCTAAATATGTCCATAACCCTAGTAAGTTATAATTTCAGGATAAATAAAATTATTTTAAACTTTTCTAGAGTGCCATCAACAAGATTTTCAGGCCCTCTAGAGCTGTTTAACGGTTTGTAGCCTTTCCATCATTCTTATCTCATCTGCTACCCATGCAACTGCCGTGCTGTTGGACACAGGGATCAAACCACCACGCTCCTGGGAACGGCTGCCACCACAGAAACGGTTCCACACACAGAGACTCAACGGCTACACACAGAGTATTAAATTTAACAGTGCAAAGCAATAAACAATTACTGGGACTGAAACCCAGTTGCCTACACTATGAGATTGCTAAAATAGTTCTGGTAGAGTTATAAATAAATCCTGTATCTAAATTTTGCTCAGACCACTGACTACTCCCAGTAGATAATCTGACTTTTTTGAATCTGTTCTGGAAGTTCAGTGAATTTGATGGTACGAACACAGTCTGTTCCATGCCTCTGATTCATTGGTATAAGCACAGCTTATCCGTCTACAGATCCGGGTAGCGTGGGTGGGTAATCAACCACAGTACACGAACACTGAGAACACCAGGCATGCCTGTATATACATTTTGCTTTCCTATGCACAGACGTGCTGAATGGGACACGGCACGTTCGACGTGAGCATGTCCCAACCGTCAGCTGACCCAGCATGAAGAGCTGTTGCGCAGTTGCGCAAAGAAGCAGCAACGTTGATTTAATGGAATAAGGAAATGTGAGGCTATCGCAGAGGAACCACGTTTTGCAACAGCAGAAGAGCTGGAAAAAGTAGACCCAGCCTTGGGTGCACTGGAATGGTCAGCATGGATAGGTCCAGTTATTGCAAACCATTAATAAAATGTAGTCATTTGCCACTCTCCGTTACTTTCTGCTTTTTAAGAGAAAAACACTGGAATAAAGTGGTAATTTCCTGACTAGAAGTTTTCAGGATACAAACCCACCCTTGCTGAGTCTCTTTACTAAAAAGAATCACACTTGAACATTCTGCAGCACCTGGGCAGCATATTCTTCTAATCAACCTTTCACGGCAGTGCACTTACCATTGCTGAACCCAACGCACAGCGAAATAACTACTGTGCACATTTTAGCTCCGATTATTTTTTCTTCCTACCTTCACCATTGTTTGCTGGGGTCAAACGTAATTGGGTGAGGAAGAAGACCCTGCAACCATGAATGGAATAAGAAGTCAATATGAGACTTTATTCCTATACATATAGCATCTCTTATACTCCAGGAAAAAAAAAAAAAAATCATATTTTTAGTTCGAAATGTATGTGAGGTAGGGGGGCATATGCTTGGAAACCTTTTGAAAAACTTAATTAAAACTGTCATATAAAAATATACTTGACAACTAAATCAGCATTAAAATAGTTTCTAGGAGATAAATAATTTACAGATTTTCACAGTTAACAATCTGCTTTCTGGAAATAAACTTCACAGTTTACTATAAAATGATCAAAGAGGGATTAGGTAGCTATTCAATTTACTGGAAAAATGTTACACCATATCAATGAGATTGAAAAAATGACTAAGGAGCCGAATATGTTAGAGAAGATGTAATGAATCTAAACAGTGATAGAAATTCACTGGGTATGGAGTCATTAATGTTAATTTTATGAATATTAAAATCACCGAGGGGAACAAATTCGCTGGCACTAAAGCTGATAATGGCTAAACAGCCCAAAAGATTTCATTTCTAAAAAGTTTAACAGATACATTTTCAACTCTGAATTTGGAGATGCTTTGCAACGTATGATATGGAAAGCATAAAATACACAAGTTTCTTTCACCTTCTACAGATCTGTCTACATGCTCGAATTCACTTCAGTGGCCACACAGCATCCTTTGACAGTTAAGCAATACACTGTAAAAGGATAAAATATACACACTCTCTTGAGTCTTTCAGCTGGACAGGCTACCGAGATCCCATGCTCACTGCAAGGAAATGGGGTTCCAAAACCTGAAGTGGAAGATTCATCAGTCAGTGGAATCTGGAATTTTATGATCTTTCTCCAATCCTGAGCCCGCTGCCAGTGTTACAGCTCTCTCTGTTCTTTGGGCAGAGGACAGGGTAAGATCATTTTATGAGATACTGGTCTTCAGGTTTATAAAGAACACCTGAAAAGTTGTGTACAGCTGTATGGAACACAGTCTTTCCTTTTTAGAAACAAAAGTAGATTAATAAAACAGAGTCTTTGCAGTGGAGGTGAGGTTGCAGAGAATAATAGTGTTCGGTTTTACATAATTGTACTTTACTACGAAAAATTCTGTGTGCTCTCTAACATTGCCCCAGGACATGATCTCATTACTGATCTTATTTGCTCGCCAGCCCCTCCAGCAGGAAGTGAAACAGCAAAGTGGAGCGTGCGAACACGCTACAGGTGCAGAAGCACAGAATGAGATTTGAGTCAACACGACTAACTCCACCCTGAAACAGCTGAGAGAGGTTCTCATCTCTAAGAACAAGGAATCTCTTTCCTTTGTATTTCAGCCAGAAAACGTGTTATTCTCTGAATCAACAAATAATAATTACCAAACAGGAATCCTTTCTCTCTTCTGCCTGGTTTATTCTTCTCCACTTTCTGCATCGTGAAACGCAGGAACAGCAGGAGATGTTGTGCACCCAGTTCCTAACAGATCTGTTGCATCTCAGGTTTCAGTACTACTTTGTAAGCTCTTTTTAGTATGAGGCATCCTTTGTTTTTGAATGTGTATCTCAACAATAATTTATCAGAGTAACAATGTCTTGCATTTGGAAAAGCATGTTTTTATCTCCAATTGCCTCTAGTCTGTCTAGGAATAATGTAATTTCTAGGTGATCACCAAACTCTTGCTTGTCACAGTAAGGGAAATTTGCTCTTTGATTATGAAAGCAGAAAGGAAGCTATATCAAATTTATTAATATATATTCAAGGTGTACTTGGCAACCCAACTTACACTGCAAAAATGATTACTTCAGAATCTCAGAGGTCATAAAATACAAATTTCCAACTGTAAGTTGCAAGATGAAAATGAAATAAGCACAATCTGAAAATACAGAACCAGAAAATATTACCTATCCACACCAGTACATATTTAAGAATGTGGGAATTGTGAATCTTTTCTGCCCAACTTTGAAATGTTGACTAGGAAACAATATGATTAGGATCAGCCTCAGCAACAGTAAATTTATACCTACTAACGAAAACGGACATTCCCCAAAACGCCACTCGCCTCTCCTGCTACTTCATGCCGGACAGCGCAGTGACATTTCCAGGCAATTTACTTACTTCATTTTGTGTTACAACAGCTGCCATCATCCATGATCTGAAAATACTACAGGACTGAAGAATCTGATGTCTCATCACGAGTCAAAACGTTTTCAGCCAGTTTGCAAATGAATGGTTGTGAGCCAGTTCCCTCATGTTTCCCTGACACTCTGATTTATGAACCTGCTTCTCTGAAGACATGTATTTCCATTTTCTATATCCGTTTTTCCCCATCAGCTCTAATCACCCTTTCTATCTCTTCCCAAAGAATTCTTTGGTATCTCCATTCACTATCATTAGCAAGCAAGCAAGAAAATCATTACTATTATTACTTCCTGAATTGAGAAATTTTGAAATTGTTTTTGAAGTTCTATTTCATGCTTTTTTAAAGTTATCACCACTTTGAAACAGTAACAAACAAACTGAAATTGAAAAGAACAGCCACTGAAGCGTACTGTAACACCCTGAAAGTTTCTTGTTAAAACTTCTAAATTAATGCCACTGAAGCGTCTGCCTGCTTTCATTTTCCCACATCTTCTACTTGAAGACAAATGTGGGAACAGAGTAATTAGTTTCTATTGTAATGAACTGTAAAATTTATAGTAGATTATTAAATTGAGAAGCATAGAACAATATTATCATTAAGGATTTATAGGTTATAAAATTCAAATTATATATATTTCATAAATTCTCTCTGATCTTTGTAGCTATTATGACTCTCCCAAATACCCTTCCTGTTTCTTATTTCCATGTGGCATACTCTCACCCGTTAAAAGAGACTCTTAACAAGGTGCACAGAGTAAAGGGAATGGAAGAGGTTCTACACAGTTCAGCAGTACCTGGAATGCTCATTTTGGTTAATCAGCGTGTTTTCCTGTGGTGTTCTGCGTGGTCACACGTGAGGACTGCAACTCAGAAACAAACACCTGTCCTGGCTCCAGCCTGTGTTTTGAACACCCAGTTCAGAAGGTTCTTTACAGTAATCGAAAGGACAACAACCTTTTAGCATAGTACCCCGTGTTATTTTATCCTAGGGAGAGCTAATCTTTCAGAGCAGCAGCAGTTCGTGCTCTCTCTCCTACAGCAGCCTGCTGACAGGTACGTTTTAGAAGCAGAATTTAAATCCGTCCCCTTTTCCTACCCTAACCCTTCCCCACTTTTTGTCCTCTTGTAACACAGGCAGCATAGCGGTTCTTTCCCGAGAGCTTTGTAGCTGGCAATACTGACACCTTGCTGAGAGCTGGCAGCACATATCGTTATCTAGTGATCGTCCAAATTGCCATTTTTCTTTTTCAACTATCTGTACCATATATCTTCTTGATAGAAAACTATCATATGAACTGCTTCTGAAGTAAAGAAATTCACTTCAGAGGCTTTGGAGATATTTTTCCTCCTATTTTTTCTTATTCATGGCTCTAAAAAACACTGACAGTTTTGATGGAAGAGGTTGCTGCCAGCAAGAAAACAGATGCAAAATTGAGGAAAACGTGTGAAATGTTGAGAAGAGTAAATCAGCGCTTCAGTGTCAGAGTCACTATTTCATTATTCAGATTCAGTAGGCTGAGTAAAAAAGATGAAACATGTCAAAAGCAAGAGCGAGGTTAGTATTGAAGTTCACTGAGAAACCTCAGCATCCAGAGCTTCTGCTTTGTAATTTTTATAATTACTCCCCAAAATTCTTTTGCTTCTCTGACTCCTATCATTTTTAATCAATACACCTAAGCCTGCTGCTGCAGGATTTGTTTTACTTCACTGTAATTTCACTGAATTCAGCTGAATTTCACTGAATTTCATAGCTAAAGCTATACTGTAATGAGTCAAGCCCAACAAAACTTCTTGCTTAAAAGTACAGAAAAGATAATACTGAGAGAATGAAATACGTTTCAGAAAGTTGCAGGAAATTAAATTCCTTTCAGAAAAACATCTAAAATTTCTTAACCACAGCAGGACTGGATTTACTGCCTGTACGTTAGACCCCATGGGACTCAGTGTGGATCCAGACATCTGTATCAGTTTTGGAGAAGAGGACATGAATTCCTACACTTATTCCTCTTTATCTTTTTAAATTAACAACATTATCATTACTTTTGCCTCGTGACAGAAGGAGTCTGTGGAAGGCCAAGCCCAAGGACGCTGCACTGGACCACAACCTGAAGCCAAACCCTAATTCCAGGACCCATCATCGCTGCCTGAGCTCACTGCTACCACAGTCACGCTGCATCAGAGCTATGTTCATTTTAATTTAATTCATTTTAATCTAATATTCTTCATTTTTCTGTTTCAAGCAAGTAATTCTTCAGAAGGGAAAAATGACAAACTATAACCTACCCAATCAATTATATGTTCAGTTCATACCCTAAAAACATCATTTTTGTTGCTTGGTGTCTTATTTTGTGCAACTCAATCTTAAAGATGGATAAACCTTCATCACTGTAAACCCCTAAAGAAGGACATTAATTTTGTTTTGGGAGGGTGGCTACAAAGTTACTTCAAAAGCCTTTGCAAGTTCAACTCAGTTTTTCGAAGTGCTTACACTGGAATGTAATTCCAGTTTCCAGTTACACAAATTCTACAAAAATGACGAAACACTTCTTTTTGATCTTTTCAAATTACTTTGTTACTACACCTCATCCAAATCACCTTTTCATTTCCAACTTCATTATTGCTTTTTAAAGACCTCACTAATAAAAACTTTTAAAAAGTAAAATCAGTTTGGTAATAAACTTCAAGAACATTTTTTTTAACTTGACAGAAAACAAAACAAAACAAAACATTAGTTATTTACCCATTCAACACCCTTAACCTTTCTTACATGTCACAGAAAACTTGTAGTAAGACCTCGATCAACTGAGCCCACCCCACATTTTCAAGAAAAGCCTCAGATTCAGTAATTTGCTGTGAGGGACCTGCTTGGGATTCTCCGAACTGTTGCTCAGTGCCCAGCCTCAGCTAAGAAGCAGACACAGAAAAAAGCAATATTGTCCCTGCTCCCGCTCCACTTCTGTGGGAGGGGAACAATAGGATTATGAAGTGCTAGCCCGGAGACGATCTCGCTACTTACTAAATACAATAGCCATTAATTGCTGAATTCTACCCACACAGCTTTCTTAAATAAGGCTTCTCATTACTGTCAAGTACCATCGTTGATATTTTTGGTAACATTTTAATAAGTTTTGCTTCTCACCCAACCGCGCTGAAGAAGCAAGCCTGTAGCATCGCTTTTGAATGACGTTTTCTCCAGGCCTTAGTGGCAAGTCTTCACTAATCAATAAATCTCATCTATGAACCTAACTGCATTTCCAAGTATCTGTCACGTTTAGACAGCAACTAGAATGCACATTCTTACTTCTCCTTCCCAAATAAGACTTGGTTATCCTGCAAGATTTTCAGCCTGATAGTAATCTCTCAATCTCACGGCGGAACACACTGCTTATTTCTTGTGAATTAATATTTTATAATAGCATATACTGTACATTACAATTTTCCAATCCTCACTCTGGGTGAAAGAGGCACATTTATCATTTCCAAGAACAACAGTTTTTATTCAGATTGTGCAGGGAAGAACCAGAGCCATCCTAAAATGAGCAAATGGCTAGTGCACAGAGGAAGGGAAGATGAAGGAAGGCTTACATGAAATATAAAAAAGACATTTTGAAACCTTCTTCTCTTTCCCCTTAATCAGTTTCTTCTCGCAAGGTGCTTTTTAACAAGGAGGCAGGGCAGCAGGCTCGGCTCTGTCAAACCCACGTTCCCTCAACATCATTTGAAGAAGTAACAATTTTCTACAGGAGAAAATCTTGCAGACAGGATTCGACAGATAGCCCAGCAGATTCATTTTTCAAACGGGACAGACAGCCCTGCAGTTTTATACCAATTTTTGGAAAGCAGTTTTATGCCATGAAAATGGAGATGCTATAGCTCAGCTTAAAATTTGACCTCTCATCCCGGGCAGATGAAAGATTTTGGAAAGGAAAACAAAAAGTAAAAAAACCTAGTAATGAGCAAAAATGCAGGCTGGAAGGCTTTAACAGAAATGATAACAATCCAAAAGATGTTAGAAAACCTTCATACACAGAATATATCCCTTTCAATTCAAAGCCTTTCGGCTGGCTAAGAGTCCCAGGTGATGCCCCTTGTCTCACCTGAAACCCTCGCTCGCATTGCAAAAGGAGGCAAGAGCTTTACCTGCCTCCCCAGAGCCCCCCACCAGGGAAGAAAACATCCCCCTTCCTCCTAACTCTCTGTGCAGCTCTCCTCCCCGTGGCTTTTTTCCCAAGGCACTATGGCACGAGAAGGCAGACTACCACGCTGTGCTCCCTCCTGGGCGGCTCTTGGAGAGCACGGGTCAGTTTACTGGGGATGAAATTCAAAGGCAAGCGGTTCACTCTGGTAACGCTGCTAACACAGGAGGTGGTTCAACAGCTTTCAACAACGATATCCCCTTTGACCAAAACCAGGAGCTCAAATGAATTAAACAGAACTTCTCGCTCGAGGTAGATCAGCAAAGCTGTCTTTCTTATCACCTCTTTTAAGAGGAGTGGAGGTGTTTTACATTCTTGTGCCACCTCCGTGGCATGGGCGAAACACTGCTTGTCCCCAGCGGTGAGGAGAAGCCACAGTGCTGTGCAGCAGCGAGGGCCGGCCAAGCGTGGTACGTGCCCCCAGAGTGACACCGTTCCTGCCCGCAGGCAGAGCTCAGCCCATCTCTCGGGCCACAGGGGACACTGAGAAAAGAGAGCAAACAACAAGCCCTGCCTTGCAGAAGCAGAGTGTTTCAGCTGCTCTTCCCACTGGGCTCCTCCCCACCCCAATTCATGCTGATCTATTTCCCACCCAACAGAGAAGACTCCCATGAAGTCAAACCGTACCTACACGTTGTCGTGCCTAAGGACTGGCTTCGGGGTAATTCTGTGTAAGATGTGCGTACAAAGACACGGCTGGCAGATTTCTTTACAGTGGCAAATTACATCATCTCAAAGTTTTTTCTACAACATATTTAAGACATATTAAAGTACACAAAGCTTCAGGGGTTAGTGTCGCTGCCATAAACCAATACCAGCACACACACCTGCAGAAAACACAAAAGGGTGAAGCAACATTTGTTTGCCTTGACCGAGCAGTTTTGAGAGTTGTAGAGGTGGTGTAGCCCTACGTTTGCATAAAGATGTTGACAGATCTGTCCTATATTTTAGCTTATTCTTGGAGTGATTTTTCTTAAATATATGACCAGAAAAAACATTGTGTGGAAAGCTGTAGTGTGTTTTGATTGCCTATAGATGCTGCAAATAATTTCACAAGCATCCTTATGATGTTTCTTGCTGTAGGCAAGACATTCATTTTCTTCTGCTTAAAAGTAATGGGGTTTTTTTATTATTTCCTTTTTACAACATTTAGAAAAATACTGAAAAGAATGCTTCTAGTATAATCTTTTATGAAACAGACAATGCCATAAAAATCACTCCAGATCTCATTCCATTAAAATCAAACTATGCCAGACACTTGGCCACCATGGATTGCAAGTTCTAATAAATGTTTTAAAAATCTATTGAGATTTTGAGTATTACAAAAGTCCTCAATGCACAAAATTCCCCACACAGAAATAAAAGATTCTAATTTACACTATGCTGTCTTAATTTTAATTAATATTTTTGCTCTAATTAACAGTTACTGAGTTCCCTATTTATGATTCTTTTCTTTTGTCTGATCTCTCCTTTTCCTCCCTGCTTCTGCAGTATTAAACACAGATTTGAAATATTTGCTTTCTAAACACTTTGATAAAAAAAAAATATTATAAACTACATTTTGCCCAACATAACCCCCCAGAAGTCACAGTTTCAGAGTGGAGTTATGCTAAAGGCTTAGCAACCCAAAGAAGTCTGAAAGAGCAGTTTAGCAATGCAAGCTCTAACATACAGAACCCTGTTAAGGGACAACCCACATCATCCTCAAGGGTTGTTTGTCTTCTTGGACACAACGTAATTAATATATTCTTGGAAACACTGCTTTACACTCACTCCTGTCCCTATTAAAAAAAACATATATTCACAGTACTGGGAACACTGTACCCAAAGTCAGGCTCTGACCGTTCCAGAGCTGTAGATCAGTAAACCCACTGAACTCAGAGGAACCATTCGGTACTAAAGTAAGATCCTGATGGCAAAGGCATCAATGTAAATCTCTGGCAATAATAGTGATTTATATGGCTTGTATTTGTTCTTATTATTTTCACTTTAAAAATACATTTCTTTTCACAGACATCTGTTCACAGACATTCTTCTTCTAGACAATCGATACCTAAATTTTGAAATCATCTACAGGGTTATACAGGGAAAATAGAATTAAACAGTTTGGATTTTGCGTCCTGCTCGTGATCCTGCATTTCTCCACAGCCTGTGCCCTGAGCCCAAGCACAGTGTTTCTGAGGTCATATTCCTTCACTGGGGCCAGACTGATTTCTAGAGCAAGGCAACGGCAGTTTTGTCCAAGACAAGTAGTTCCCAGTGACCCTCACCAGTACAGAATGAGCTCATTAAAGAAAAGACAGACCCAGTAAATGAATTCAGCTGGACCAGTGCCATCCTTGTGGAAGGACAGAATCACAGCAAGAACAGTGCAGTCCAAGCAAATGGCCAATAATTTTGTTATTAGTTCAGAATAAAACACAAACAAGGAGTTTTATTGTCGTTTCCAAGTTACTTGCGGCTGAGAGGCACCTGAAAAGCTGGCAATTAGTAAGAAAATGTGCTCTTTACAAGGCTCTTGAAAGTCCCATTAAGTCTGTATTTACTTAGCGTTTTCTCTAACTCCCTTATTGGAAACCAAGCAGCAGTAGTTTCAGAAAAAGTCGTAAGAGAATAAATGCCTATTTTCCATTCCAGTGCTACAAGAAGAAGTGGCTGAGTGCCCAAATTAAAACTGGACAAACCTAGTGACATTCATTCCGGGTTCAGCCACAGAATACATCTCCAGAATAAATGCACTACCACATCCATTCCAAAGAGAGACACTAACTGCAGACAGAACCATCTAGGAACACTTGAATTGCTTCAAAATTTTGAGACTATGAAAGAACCGATAGATTTCAACGCCCCAGTCTGTGCAGTTCACTACAGTGACACAGAAGCAATAGATTTAAGCTTGTACAATTTCAAAAACGCATGCACAGATCCTGCTGCACAGCTCCCACTGATGTAAAATCATAAAGTCACCTAAAAGTATTCAAAAAGGTAGGACTGTAACTTCAGACCAAAGCCAAGTAATCCTGTTTTCAAAGTTCCCCGATAAGAGCTGCAGCCTTTTGAATTTGCCTTGAGTTTCGGGTCTGAAGATCTACAAAAAGATATCTATCTCTAAAGGACGCTGCTCATGAAATGTCAAATGTAAACAGACTTTGAAGGAGTTAAACAACTGTTTCCAGAGCAGCAATGATCAATTTTAAGCTTACTTGTTGTTGGTTTAGTCTGACTTAACACCACAGAAAGAAGACCTCAATGCAAAGCAGGTTACAGGCAGTGATGCGGTAGATGGCAGAGTGATGAGATATTGCTGGGCACGAGTATTAATTCTGGGTTAATGTACGTACATACACCACTTAGCAGCTGACTTCATTTTAATATGTACAGAGTGTACGTTCCGACAGCTGCGTGTCACAACAGGTTCCCATCTCCGGCTGCCGCGATTGATGTGTAACCCTTGAGACTGCTTATCTTTCACCACAAACAGGTATTATACAAGTAGTTAGTGTGAAAGAGGTATCTTCTGTTAGAGAGAACCAAAGAGGAAAAAAAAAACCAACAATAAACTGAAAAGAGTTGCTTTTATTTAAAAAGCAGGAGGACAGGAAAAAATGGTTCTTTAAAGAGGAACCTTTCATCTCATAGTGCAGGCTTAGAAGATAAAAATGGTTCCCAATTTTCATATATGAATATCTAAATTCAATCTACAGACGGAAATTGAAACAAGTGTGGCCTGGTTTCCAAATATAACAAACACTTTCAGTTCTTATGGTCTCTCTTATTTTTTGTATCACGCTGGCTTTTAAGGTATCTCTGCAGAGCATATTGCAAGCTCAGGCAAGTTTGTGGCATGCAATGTCCAACCCAGCCACGCGTGAGCTGGAGGGGGATCCTGGCTAAACCACGGCTGCTACACCTGAAATACTAAACAGGACTCAGCACTGTACTAACTACACGGAGAGCCGAGTTGTCTCTTTCAGGTCAGCACAGTCATAAAATTCAAAAGAGAGCCTTATCTGCTCCCGCATGTTGCTCACACGCCTCACTGATTAAAGTTGAGATTGTAGCAGTTTATTTAAGTAACAGATTTAGATGAAAACAATCAGGAATCTACAATGGAAAACTGTTGTCCTCAACTGCAACCTAATGTGAACTGATAGCTATCTAATAAGTTAATTTTTTATGTTGATTTTTTTTTTTTAAACAAGACAAAACACATTCTACCCCACATCCGTGTGCGTGTATGTGCACACCCTCAGATTCAGGCATCTGAAGCGTAACTTGATGGCAATTTTGACCTCTTAACCCAAACACTGTCAAAGTCACAAACCTCTGATATGGTCAGATCATCTGGGAATTTTCTGAAATTGCTCATGTTGTTCTGGCCACACTCACATCTGACATGTTGGTAAGAAGACCCTACACACACTACAGGAAAATACACAGGAAAGGTTCTGCCACATCTTTCTCTATCCCTGCCGTTACTAAGAGGAGGATACAGGGAAGGAAGACGACCAGATAGAGGACGACTACACAGAAATCACTTAGGAAGGAAGCTATGGGTCTATGTGCTTAGCACAGCAAGACCTGGATTAAAATCACCACCAAAGAGAGATCCCGGAATAGAAACCAGGAGAACATGTAGCATGCAAGCGCTCCGTCATCTCACTTTGAAAATATCTGCACCCGGGAACCCCTTTGGGCACACGGCTGCCAGACCTCCAAGCCCCCGCACTGCTACGGGAGGACCTTCCTCTGCCTCTGCTCTCCAAAAGGGACGTCCAGGGAGACGAGGAGATCTCGTGGCCTAAGAGGCATCACTGTCGTTCCCACTTCTCTTGGGAGAATTAGATATGAAATACCCTTACCTTTTGCCTACCGTGATTCATATCCTGGAGAAACTTCTCAATTACAAAGGTGTTGCAACTGAAGTGCACAGGTGACTGTAAGCACCAGGGGACACATTTTACGTACACTTAACGAATCTAGTTCTGAGGAAATAATGAAAATTTACTTCATGAATCCCATTAACACTGAAGTGTGAGATATGCCAAGCAACTTAGCACTGTCAGAGCAGAGATACTGTTAAGACTATCCTGAAGCCAAGCTTTTAACATTAGGATACATTAATTTGGAAAAATGATTTATTAACATGCAGAATCTAGCCATCCAGAGGGTTAGGCTGAATGCAAACGGACTCAGAATGAGCAACTGATGGGAAGTACAGACTTTTTTCTTATTTTTCCAATTTGAAGCAGCTGTATGACATCCTAAGTGTTTCCCAAGTGTCCTGAAACCATTACATTCTGCTAACAGGTTGACACCCATGAGCACTGTAAGAATTGCTCTCCTCTATCCCTCATTATTCCCACTTAAAATCTACCAACTGTAAGTTCTTGTTCCCTAGGATAACTGCCTCACCATTATTCACTGTTAACTGTGGCCACACTGGAATGAATGGATCTCGTGATAACAGAAATTAGAAAATAAAAACCCCAGAGTGGGTACAGAGGATGACCTGGAAATCTCTTATGCTTCAAACTCAAGTTAAGTAATCTTGATTAAGCCATTATCATTCACATCACTGCAGGACAACAAGTTTTAAAATCCAGTGAACATCTGTTTGCCGACCTTTGTTTGGCACTGGCAGCACTAATGGCCTAAGAGATGGAAATATCATCCTCCAACTTTCATCAACTATGCCTTCTCCTCAAAATAATATCTGTCCTTAAGTTGAGCTTCAGATAATCAAGGCAATTACACAACCAAAGTTGGTACTGATTGACAAGTCCACAAGATTTCTACATTGTTATGCTATCTCAATATGAAGAATTAAGAGAATCCATAGCACATGCTGCTTTAAAAAAGCTTAAAATGTTCCACATGATGAATGCTACAAAAACAAAATCACTGTGTAGTAAATCAGAAATACTGTTACAGAACATTGACCTCAAATAGGAAGTAAAAACCTCCTTTCTTAAAAAAATAATAAAAAAAATAAAGAAATTAATCTCATTTCTAAACCAAGATTTTTATGCATGTATTATTTCAAATAAGAGAGACACCAATTCTCAATCCCTTCCATTACAGTATGTCAAAGGGCTCTTCCTCTGGACTAATCCAATTCCCCCTAGCAAGCAGATCTTCAAGAAGAATTAAAAAAACACTACCCTTCTTTTGCTCTTCTTGTTGTCTTAAAAAAAAAAGTACACTCACCGAAGGGGGAAGATCAGTATTAAGCTGGGTATTTTGCAAGAAGCCCAGTGTGCAGATGAAAATCTTTTGGTCCACTGCCTGAACTTGCCGTCTCCAAGATATTGCCTCGAAGCAGCCCCAGCAGCAGCTGTCTCTTGGTCCCAGTCCAGAAGAGGACACAGCAAGCCAGGAGCTCCTGCTCACACAGATGTTGCCTGGACATGAGATCCTCCCTCATCACCCTTCCTTTCCACACCAACTTGTTAGTTACCCCGTATTATTCCCATTCTCAATTTAACTGTAGTTATGGGTCACGTTAACACTAAAATCTGTATCCCTCAGAGCAGGCTCAACTGGCCACCACTAACTTAGAATCAATGTCAGTAAAATTTACTAATGTTCATCTCATCTCATCAAAAGGCTGACTACACTTTTCCCAAGCACAAAAACCACAGACAATGTCAGAAAACTTATTGAGTTCATTATATATTACCAAAGTCAGCAATGGCTATTATTCTTTACACCAAATACAATTCTTTCAAATGAAATTTTCCAAGCTCACATGAGACTACTGCCAAAGCAAAAAGCACTTCTGTTTTTCAGCTGGCAAATGACTGATTATTATTAGACATTGTGTACTGGATCTATAACATCAAACGTTCCCTTCGAGAAATTTTAAAAATCTTTCCTAATGTTTCTGAGACACATTTATGGATAGCATAAGACTTTTCAAAGAAACTGCACTTCAGAATTTAGTTTCTATGACAAGAAATAAGATTTCAACTCTCTGTTTTGTTTCAATAGACATAGTGAAGGTCGATATGGTCGGCATATTTAGTCTTCTAGTGCAGGCAAAAAATGAAAAGACAAGTAAATCACCTTAAAAATACAAGAGTCCAACCATAAAAATCTATTGTTTAACTTCTGCAGTGATGGTATTTTAGTTTCCAAATAAAATTCCCAGTTCTCCAATGAACAGAATTATTGAAGTAACACTGTACTACACTGTTTTAATTTCAAGTATTTGAAACAATGTCACCATAAAATGATCTGAAGTATTGTTGTCGCATAAATCTCCAAGCACTTTCTGTGTCCTTAATGTTCAGGCCTAAAATTGTTTCATTCTTTAGCTGACAGTGCACATTGTAAAAGTTGCAGTTTATCACTTTTCCTTCATTCTTCTCCAGCAGTTACATTAGCACATCCTTCTTTATTACTATTGCAGGATGTCACTATCTAAGTGACATCATAAGGGGAGAACAAGGATCTGCCAGGAATAGTCAGAATTGCTCCGCAGTGCTACAGAGCTCTGCGTTTCAGAAAAAAAAAGGGACAGTCTTGCATCTTAGCATGCCAAACATGTGCGCTATCGAACCTACTGCCTGTCACCATAGTCCCTTGGACTGGATAAATTATATCCCACAGTTGGGTAGTACAAAGGTAATTCTGTTGCCATATGTTGTGCCAAAGAGCTCACGCCGTGACAGGGTGCGTCACAGATTATGCTTTCCCATGTGATGCCGATCTTCTCCTTCATCTCTGAGGGATGAAGCGTGCCTCCTTTAAGATTCTAAACTATCCAAAAAGAAACTACCTCCCACAAGTTGAAGATGCAAATTTTGCTTAGGGAAGAAAAAAAAAAAAAAGTGCCAGAAAAAGCCCAACAACTTCTTAGATTTGGAAATTACTTATACAACTCGAGTATATACCCAGAATTTACTATGCATCAATCCCAGGGTAATTCCAGTGCCAGTTCTAAGTCAAAAAAATGCAATCAAGAACACTGTGATCAGCTTGACACATTCGCTTTATCAGATGCTCTGCAGTATTTTTGAGTTTCTTTGGTTGGTTGATTTGAAATGCTGGCATCGGCAGCAGCTCACACAGAAAGAAAAGAAGTATCATGAGAGTAGAAAGAAAATAGGTAGAACCCCCAGAGCATGTTTAAGAGATTTTGCTTGTCTGTTCAATTTATTACTGGATTGCATTACTTAGCAGAAGTGAATTGAAGTGGTTGATAACATGCCACAAATGATTTCACCCATCAGCATCCAGCTCAGCTCAGGAATAACCAAAAGCCATTGCTACATGACTGGAGTTGAGCACCGGAGTGAAAGGAGGTCTGTTCGAAGTCTTGTTCCTGGTAAGGAAATGACCACGGCATGTAAGGCAAGCCAGCGAACCCACGGGCATTATCTCACAGGACATAAATTAAGATAAACCACATTTTAGCCACAGCTACAAAATATAATATGAAAGATGAAAGAATGGACGGTAAGTACGTAACATGAGAAAAACCTCAAGGTAGAAGGCTGTGGCAGCAAATGCAAATACAAACAAACACTTCTCATAGTCTTCAACAATTAAACAAGATACACTCCCTAATAGATACAATCACATGTGCTCATTGCTCATTTGCTTCAGAATTTTCTTTTTTTTTCTTTTTTTAAACTCTTGGAAGACAAACCTTCAGAAAAGGTCTGGCTTAACAACAGCTTGCTATACAAGAGCAATGGGAGTCAAAGGGTAAGAAAAATATTTACTGTAGATTTGTTCAGGTGTACAGAGTCACAGTCACATCAGTTCCTCTTCCACTCATACATCAGGCAAGAGACTGAGCTATGATTTCAAGGAATCGCGTGGGAGCAGGAACCCCAGCCCACAGTCCAACCCACGGGAAGCGCTGTTAGCAGAACCCAAGCCAAGGAACACACATCGTGCCCACCAAAAGCAAGTCTGGGCCTGACTGAACAGTGACTCCCATGGTGATTTTCTCCTCTTACTTTTTTAAACAATGAGCTTAGGTACACCAGCAGGCAGTCTGTAATCCTCACCCCAATTTCAAGGTTACTGGAACATACTCCTTTTGATTTAAGGCCTTTTGCCTTCAGCTACAATAGAGCTAACTCTAATTATCTTCATTATAACATCCATAATTTGGGGCTCCCATGGGCACTACGGGTGTAACGAGGATGGTATCCAATTTTTCCATCCACTGACCTCTAAATTAGTGTGAGCTTGTTTCACTGGAAGAAGGTACAGAGTAAAATAAATTCTTTGCTTTCCACTCACTTTACAAATGTGTGGATGAAATGTTGTGGCCAGGTATGGGAGTCCATGCCATCAGCATCCCTGGTTCTCAGCGCTACACACAAGCTCATGGTCCAGACGCTGCACACAGTCACGGCTGGTTTATGCACTACCTTCACAGCCAAGTTGCCATAAAACCCAGAAAGGTTTACGGCCACATTAAAGAACATTCTCGTATCAAGTCCTACAACTGATTAGTCTATATACAATAGCTCCTGGACACCACTTCCCTCTGAAAACCTTCTATGAGACACACACACACAACAGAAGGACCAAAAGCATCCAGTGGTCTTTTGTCACATTCTTGTGAAACCTTCCTCAGCTTTGAGGGTCTCCATTTGCCCCAGGGCTCCCAATACAAAAGAGTAATGCAAGAATGGAAAGAGTATTCAAGGTGAGGGGAATACAGGAGCATTACTGTTTCTCTTCAACTGTGAGAAATTCAAATGAAAAGAATAAATACTGACCCTAGGCGTGCAGTCTTTTCTAACACCCCAAGTTGGATGAATTCAGTTACTACAGTAAATAGTGACATTAATGGCAGCATGGAGAATATCTTGAGATAAGAAAGGAGAAGTCAAATTACGTTCAGTAAACACTAAATCTATGACAGATCCACATATACATATCAGCTAACCTCCTGTTCTGTTATTTAATAGGAATATTTACTTTCTAGAACCTGGACTGAGGTTATTACATTTATTTCACATATTCCATCAAGACCTGTCAGACCACCCAGTGTTAAGAAAATGCTGTAAGTGAAATCTGATCGGATTTGTTATTTCAGTATTTCTCTTTTTCGTTTTCGCATGCCCCACTAGTTGGCAATTACTTCCTACTGTACAATCTATTAAATATTCATGTCAGATATTATTTGCAAAGAGCAGCTTTTCTCTGGTAAAAAATATGTTATTCGTTCACTGCTTAGAAGATTGACCTAAGGTCCCTACTTTAAACACACAGTTATATTGATTGTGAAAACACACTAGGAAAATTACGTAGTTTATATGCATGCATTATTTCTACTGAGTCATCCTGAAGCTTATAATTTAAGCCTCGGTGTTTCAGGTAAAATGAAATTGCTTCACTAAGTAAGGCTGCTTTGATTTCAGCTTTGCTCCGAGCTTTGCTAGGCAAGCAGAAAATCTTCATAGTATGAAAAGTCTTGTTCATATAGAATGTATAGTCATGCATTGACAAAATCATGTGCATTCAAAACACACCATGCCTTTGTCCAAGGATTGTTTTATAAAACCCTGTTTTTATCTTATGTAAATAATCCCATATCCTATATTAATGGAAGATCATCACAAGCGAACAATGACTTTAGACTTGCAAAGTGCTGCTGCACCTATTGCATTATACATAGCACACAGAGGACAAAGAAAACTAAGGAGCTTCCTTCAAACAGGAATGAAATCCCCAAAGCGAACCAAAAGAACCCCGAGCAACAACAGAAAGATAAGCTAACTGGATTTAAACTAAAAAGAAATTCATTTCTCATGAGTGTGTCCCCTGGAGGAAGAAACTCTGAAATACCCCCTACTTTTTGAAACCCTATCTGCATTTTACATTTCTGCCCCTCTCACTAGACAGGAACCGTTTAAGAGCATAAACGGGGAAGAAGAAAAAGGTAAAGAGAGACGGACAAAAAAACGAATACACACATGCTTTGCTTGCTTCCTCTTTCGTTGGCACTGTGCTATTCTCTTACCTCTTGCCTCCCTGGTCCTCTCCACCCTACCTCTTGCCTCCTTGCCTCGCACTCAAGTCTCTCCTGTTCCCTATTTCAGGTCTCTGCTTCCAGAGAACTTCATCTCTAGTATGGTCAGTCATCTTAAAAAGATCAGGAAAATGAGGAAAATTACAGTTCAACACTTAGAAGAATGACATTATCCTGGCAGTGCTGCCTGCAGTGACTGGAAATCCACGTTGCAGTTAAGCCTGTTCACCTTCTAAGTCCCACGACTCTAAGTAAATTTTAGGTTGAGTATAAGCCTTTTGCCGCTGTCTATGTGCAGGTCAAGTGCAAGTGCGCTGAAATGCCATTTCACTTCAGGACTTACAGCTCACACTACTGCAGATGTAATTAAAATGTTGAGCTAAACAATGTGTTTGGAAAACGGACTCCCTTCTAAAACTCTGAAATAGGCCTCACACTTGTCCAGAATAAAAAGTTCAGGATTCGGTATTCTCTCAAAAACGTTCTCTGAAGACAGCTGAAGTCGGTATCCTGGGGTACACAATACTCCCCTTCTGTATTTTTCCTGATGTCCTCATTTAGTTCTGTACAGAAAGAAAACTTTAGCCTCAGTGGAAACTCTGGCAAATTCTGAGTTCCGTTACCTGAGAAACCCACCCGCAGGACCGCAGGGTTAGGGAGGTTGCCTGCTCTACTTGGCTTTCATTTATCAACTGCACAGGTGGGTTATGTTTGCCAACCGAAAAGTTCAGGTGCAGATATTAAGTGGGTTTTTTCCTCTCCAACTTTTCAGTTCTGACACGGAAGAATGTATATCAATACGGTGATATGTGCTTTATACATATAAATATATACAAATATATACATATATATACACACACATATACCTTGTTATCCTTAAGCCCATTTTTCCACTTCATTAAAAAGCTGAATAATCTAGGGAATACACAGAAAATTTTCAATCTAACTTTATAAATGCAAGCAATGCAGTAAAGATTTGCCATTGTTTGTGCTCACTGTGACGTGGTAGAAAGCCCAGCACTATAAATAGGGCCGGAAAAAAGAGGCAGAGCGCCTTAAATGACTGTATAATATACTGGATATAAGAATATCAGGTAGTAAAATCCTGTATCTTTTGACATATTACAGCATCTGTGTTAAAAACTATTACACTGGCTTTTAAATTTTCTTTCAAGACTGCCTCTCCTCTGAAAACGAGAGAGAATGAAGCCAGTTTTGTACAACGATTAAAATTATTTAAAAAATAAGGAGACCATATACGGTGACACAGTGAACTTCACACGTCTGGGCTGTGGCTGACTGCATCCAGCAAACCAAAGGACGATGTGGGAGCCATAAGCTACGTGCTCTGCATGCACTGTTTTTCAATAATTTCAGTCTATTTAACAGGACTAGTTTGTTACGTATTAATTTTGTTGTCCCAACAAAACAAAGTATATACTTCAACAAATACTCCCCTAATAAGTAAGATTCTTCTCAGTGTGAAAAAAATCAAACTACCTTATCCCGTAACACAGGCATTACATTTTCTAGACATGAAATGCTCTGTACAAACAAACCAGTTTTGATTATATCTTGGTATATTTTTCACAACACCCAGAAACAGTCAAGAGTGAAACTAATATTTTGTTATTTTGTGTATAGATTTTTACTTTCAGTTCATAAAGGCTCTTTTTCTTTGTCAAATTGTTTATTAAAAAGTTCTAGTAGAAACACTTCCTGAATGTGGTCATTCAACAGAACACCACGACACTACACTAGAACTAGAATACTCTTTCTCAAATGCTTCTCCTAAGTGGAACTGAAGCTCTTCCTCTCACATTTTTATGCAAGTACATTTTATAGTGAGAATGGAGGGTTTTTTTGTTGGTGGTTTTGCAATACAGAAATGCATCCCAGGAACATATCTCTACAAATCAATCTGAAAGAACAATTCATATCTCATGGTATTGAAAATGTGGAATAATTCCACCGATGTTTCTGAAATTATCCTAGTGCACAGAACAATTAAGTAAAAGAAAATAGAGAGCCTTTTGTCTCCAAGGCCTATTGCTACACAAATAATTAATTAGTGTAGCTTGTGTGCCGCAGGCCTGCCTGTCTGACCACTGAGCAATTAAACAAAGTGATTCTAGGAGCTGTAAGTGGTTGCTTCTGGAAAACACGACATCCTGCAAAACCAGAGAAAAAGCATTCTTTACTAATTCAATTTTTACATAATTATAACCTAATCAATCGTATATAGACTTTTTGGCATCACTATTGTCTCATTGTTAGAACAATTCCCAATTTAGTCCAGCAGTAACAACCTTAACAGCAGAGTCTGGACACATTCCAGGCACAAGGGCAAAGGACAATTTCTACCAGAAACGTTATATGTGCATTTTACCGTTACTGAATATTGCATGTAAGACATACACATTCAGAGAGAGATTTAGATTTTCCTTAGAGAAAACTCACAGGCACTATAATCATTAGCTAAATGTCCACTAACAGCATTAGGGAATACATTGCCATTTGGTTTCCTCAAAAAGCTTAAAGATCACAAAAATAGGGATACAGGATTCTTATTTATGGTCTGCAAAGAGAATAAACTGGAATTGTAATGCAACAGTTAGCAGCACACAAATAGAAAACATGACACCACAGTATGTCATCAGCCATTTGGAGATTTCCAAAAAAATCACGTTCAGAATTAGATGAGAAAACTCTAATCACAATAGTGGATGGGAGGTTATAGAAAACCGAGTGCAATTCAGACACCTGGAGGCCTCTCCAACCTCCTCTGGGGATGGAGCAGGGCAGAGATGCCTCCAAGCTGTCATTAGCACATCCCACCCCTGAGCTTACCCTGGCACCCCTGTCTCAAGCACACAAACACGGTGACAAGGAGTAAGTCTCAAGTGGGGGAAGAGAAAGGACTGCTTTGACAAAAGGCATGGTAGTAATTTAGAAAAAACACATCAAAATCTCTGGGAGCATGTTCATCTTTAGTAGCTGAAATGCCGACTGGCAGCGGGAGCTCGCAGGCAGGCCTTGCAGCGCTAGTGAAAACTTGTGTTTTTTCGGAAGGAGCTTTGGGTCTGAGGCATAAAACCAAGGCAACTGTTAATCACTGTGAAGGGTTTGTTTTGCAACCACTGTTCAAGCAGGGGTTCATCAATTTTGTGCATATTAGGTTCGGAAACTACCCTCCACACTGGAGAGTATTTAGTGCAACTAGACAAACACAGATGTTTCCCAGAAATCCCTAAACACTCTTGTGTGCAAAGATTCACAGCATTTTTCAAACCGACTATGCTAATCTTTGCTGTCCAACAGGTTCTATCTTGTCAGCAGAATCGGTTACATTTCCACGTAATGGGAAACTATGGTCATCTCTAATATTTTTCTCTCCCGCTGAACCGGTTCAGTCACTGCTTCTAAATAAAAGGTTGGAGAATTTTAAAGGAGCACTGTGGTCTGAAAAAAAATAAAGTCTGAAAGTACAACAAAAACAGAGGCCTCTCTATTAATTTTTATACCTATAACCCAAAATGCTCCTGCTATGTGATTCTTGCAGGTTGTAATTATCATTCCTTGTTTTCACTATGGCATTTTAATCAAAATTTACCCTGTAAGTTCTATTTTTCTTCCTATGCGCAGCTAAATTCCATTCTTCTCCCTATTTGTGACCTGGGGATTTTCAAAAGTGTTGGAGATGCCAAGAAAATAAAAACTCGTCCACTTTTTCCTTTGTCCAGTTAAAGCTCAAAAGTTGCAATTTTATAACAGAGACTTGCTAAGAATTAACAGTAACCTGTCACGTACCCCTCTGGACCTGGGTGAGAGTGGAGCCTGAGACAGCAGTACTCCAAGTAGTACTGCGCACTTAAAGAGGTGTAGAAATTATGAAATGTTGAACAACCGGTACTATGAACCCCAAAAAACATAGTGTACTGTGAAAGAATTTAGAGCGGGTCTGAAAAGGCAGCTGTGATTCTGGAATAAACAGCAAAAGACTCATTTGTTGCTGTCTGCTCTATAATCGTACCTCGTATAAACAAAGGAATGGCCCAGTATTACTTGTAAGGATCACAGAATCCACCGTGATATGTTTTGGCTTGAGGCATGTGTTTGTGGTTTCAAGCTAATCCCTTAATCACTGATGTGAAAATTGCTAGGGATATATACAGAGAGGATAGCTAGGATGCTCAACACTGCATTGCCATCTTTTATTTCAAAGAACAAGCACAGTTTGATGAATAAACAATTAACATTTGATGTTATATACTTAATTTAATTTAGGATAACAGAGTGATATCTTTATAAGATACTTACTGAGCATGTAAAGAAAAAAAGGCATGAGAAACAGAACAGGATTTGTTCAACTTAGCACACAAAACATAGCTATACACTGGCTAAAAAAGAGGCTTTTTAAAAAGAAGTTGTAAAATTAATAGCAGAAGAGCCACTAACAGAAGGATTGTAACAACTACAGAGCAATCTGCTCTCCCATACAACAGTGTAAATTAGGAGCACCTTCACAGAAGCTAATTGTTCGGGCTGCATCAGAATAATGCCAGAATGAAATTAAAAAACAGGGTAAAATCAGAGAAAATAGCATATGCATGAAAGATGAAAATACTTTAACCTGGCAGCAGAGAAGAACTATATAATGAATTTCTGGCAGCACGCCATGCTGAGAATGGTGCCAACCCAAACATTCCCCAAATTCCACAAATACTGGAATCCAGATAATCCAAAATGCAACTTGCTGTAGAGAATTTCCATAAATCTCCTATCCAGCCAAATAAAACTTCCTTGATTCCATAAGGATTTGTGTTACAGAATACATGCAACGTATAGTGCTTACACACAGGTGTAGGGGGGAAGCGTTTTTCTGTATGAAATCAATCTTGTTCGCAACACAAAAAGAAAATGAAAAGTAGTATGTGTGTCTTGACTTCTCTAGGAAGAAAGTTTGCTCTTTTCTTTTGCAGGGTTGTAACTAAGCAGCAAGAAGGGAACAAGAAGAGTAGAAAAGCAGGAGAAGGATCAAAAAGGTGCACCATGTGGAAACCTCAACTAAGGCGTGACACCACTTGGCTAGAGATCCTGAAATGCATTTAATTAAGTATGTCTATGAGCAACACACGCTGTGTTTTCCTCAAAGGCAACAAAGTTCTGATTCACAAAGAAAGAGCATCTCCCAAGAGTTACTGTCTGTCTTGGTTTGTGCCAAAAGGATATGTTACCTCTATGTCTTTCCTTATTGTAGGACAATATTCTAAGCCACAACGTTGTAATGACAGAACTTTCCCTCAAAGTGCAGATGAATCCTTTAGCTCTCCTTCACACATCTATCAGCAAGGAGCAAAAGAGCACAAGGTAAAAAACATATTCAAAAACTAGATAAAACCTGGTGGGACCATGCCCTCACTGTTAAAACAATCTGGCAACTCTCTTTTCACGTTTGCTATCACCCCATGGCTTTAACTCCTAAAAGTGTGCTGGATTTCAAACTACGCAGAAAAAACATTTTTTCGTGAAGTCACTTGATACTTTAACTTGAATCATAATTCATTAAATTAATGCCAAACTGACCTCTAAAAAGACAGCTTTCAGAGGTAGAAATAAATTTTCTGCTGACTACCAGCTTTGTAGGAAGAAGCCTGGGCTACCTTGGCTGGCAGAGAATGAAGGTTGGGTTTTTGCTCCTCCCGAGCCTGGGCAGCACTACTGTGAGAGGAGGTGCAAGCCATGAGATATTTAGGTATGAAAGGCCACGCAAGCACAAAGAATTACAGGTACACAAGGGCTATGAATACCTATACTAGTTATTCATGTGTTCAGATAAAAGATTCAGATGTAAATTGTGATAAATATATAGCAAAAGCAGCAAAAAGCTACTTAAAATACCTAACGTAATTACTGCACCTTTTATTCCTTCAAAGTTCTAACAACAAATCGACCATACAAGTGTTATGAAGGGGGAAAAAAAACCCAAACAAAGCTAGAAAAAAACAAAACCAAAACATAACTGCCCTAAAAATGCCTTAAATCTTATTGCATATTTTAGATTCTTAAATTCACCTAGTAGGGTTTTTTTCTGCTTATCCTTATGTTTTCATTTACTGTCTCTTGCCTTCTACAGTGATTTGTTTTCTGGTGCTGTATTTTCTTTAAATGTCATGAGAATACTATTAAATTTTCCATCAGAATGCTAAACGCTCAATTTCTAAAGTGCCCTTTCTAACTCAAGCTTGCAAATATTTTTATTTCTTTTTCATTTTTGTCTTTAATTGCTGTATTAATCTATGTGGACATGATTAAGTTTTTACCATGAAATGAATTAAAATATTCTCAGTAGCAAACCCAAAGTTCATCTCCTGTGGAGAACTGATTGCAGAGAGGATAGCTGTTACTGTTCCAGGACGGATGAAAGGTTGTGGGTACGGGGAAGAGCATTTCCTAGCATAGCAATTTCCTTCTGTTTGTGCCTATGTTCCTCTTGACACTTCCCATAGTATTTTAGCATTGAAATACACATTGAAAACACTGAAATCATAAGAGATTTATGTAAAGGAGGAAGTTTGTTTGTTTGTTTTTCTTTTGTGTAAAACCAATTCACTTTCATCAGATTAATTTTGCTCTCTATGCATAATTGACATTTCTTCACATGTAACTTTTTATCATTACATACTTCTATTTTTTTAATTTTAGCCCTTTTTGTCCTTCTGGGTTTCTGTTATTGTTAGCCTTGATTCATCAAATTCTGTGGAATTCATTTAAAGCTTCAGTCTCTCAAATATAGTCTAGCAGCACAGTTCTTTTGTGAATTCATTTCTCTTCATTCAATAACCTCCATTCTTTTATATGGTTTTATTGACTCTTTTAAAAAAGATGTTAAGGTCTGAAGAAAAAGACAAAAATGAGTCTTTAGAAGAGGTGATCAAGACTTTTGTGTTAACATTTACAGGACAGCTGAAGCACACCTTCAAAGGCATTTTAAACCAGCAGTTTGTTAGTCCTTCTCTATGAGTAAACAGGAGAATGTCTCGGTCCAGTCCTGTGTTAACATTTACACACTCTCCTTTATATTACAAACAGGAGCAATCAGTTTTTATCAATATATCTGGATATGAGCACCAATTAACTGGTACAGCAGCACAGGCAATAACCCCAAATCCCAACCTTACTGACACGAGGACAGCTTAGCATTCCTAACCAGCACTTCACCTGCATCTGTTACAAAAATAAAGAAACTATCCGAGCGTTTAAGGCATGTTTTATTTTTCTTACCTCGTGTGTTTTCTTCTAATACTAAAATCTGAAAAAGCAACTGATGTACTGAACTTTGGTTTGTAACTCAGCTCATTGTAGAGAAGACATCAAGAAGAAAAGACGCTTGAACAGTAACTAGCTCTACTTATTCAGCACTTACATGAATTCTGTTTCAGAGTTTAGCTACTTAATAAACCTTAAGAAAAAGACTTGGATACAAGGTCAAATACACACTTAACAGTAATGTATTCTTGTAGCATTTTCTCTTAACTTTTTATAAAGTTAGGAAATTCTTCGAAACGAAGCCAGGCAGTGTTTTACAAGCTCTGTTATGTTACTTGTTCTGTTGATATCACGAGAGCTTGGAAGTTTCTTAAATAAACTCCTTTCATTCTTTCACGACAGAGGACTCTATGTTAAGTGCTTGTCTTACTTTTATCTTACTGTTATTTTACAGATAATCTGAAGAACAACTACAGTGGCTGTCCCTTTAACGATCTTCTGGTAAGTTATAATTTTTCAGGAAAAGGCACTGTATAGAAACTCTATTGCAAAATTCAACATAACAGGAGATACATTTAATAAAAAAAAGACTGAACTGTATGGTGAGACAGCATTTCATAGTTTGAAACAACTCACTGATTTTCAGTTCTCTATTCTTAGCTGACATAGTCAGGATTTAAGAATGGCTTCAGCTGAAAGGAGCCTTTAAAGACTAATTTAAATGTTTGGTGGGATGGTCAGGTAATTTGATAGCAGAAGTTTTTGTTTGCTTTCTTAATCACTTTTTAATTGCACTGCATTCCTCTCTTTGATGGATAAATTTGCATTACGGAACACAGGAGAAGAAGAAACCTGAATGTTATTAGTTTCCTATGACTTAATGTACTTCTAATTCCACTCAACTTCTCAGTTTCTCAAAAAATCATAGTCATTGCTGCTTACTCACCCTACTCCTAGAAGTAGACCCAGTGAGGTAAGATGAATAGAATTAACATCTTGCACTGCAATACACGTTTATTATTTTATACTATTTAAATAGTTTGACATAATAGAAAGCATACTTCCTTGTCCTCCATAAGAAAACTGCAGCACACACTTTTGTGTGCCATCTTCCAGAGCATCAAACGATACTCATTTCAATATTTGCTAGCTTTGGATGATTCCAAGTTTTTCTCTTCAGTGGTTAGTCATTCACCAAACCCATAAATCAACTGCAATTTCAGGTGGTAAGTATGCAATATTCAGAGTTTGAGGTTTTCATCACTAAGTCAGGTGCCTTAAGGCAAATATTTCTTTAATTAAAAAGATGTTATTTTCCTCAAACTGTGATTGTTTCAAATGCCTTGCTGCATCCCATATAATATGATTTCTTTAGTCCGAAGGAAAAGCACACGTACAGTAGTCGGATGCCACTGAGAGGTTGAGTCATTAAGGATGCCGAGCACGTTAGATATCCAAATCTCTGCAGACCCATCGCTGGAAGCGTAGCTTGCTTCCTTCATTATCAAGAGATAAATCTTCCCACTGTAAGGAAGTTCCCTCTAATCCTTAGAGGAGACAACCTCACCAGGTGACAAAGTAAATCAGCCTGTGTGACTTTTTTCTCAGCAGCTAGATGGCTGTGTTAAGGGCCATGATGATGCCATTAAATTTCCACGCCTCAGGCGAGGTATATCCAACTTACGGAGGGACACGTGGGAAACCAGATGCAGAGTGTCAGAAATCACTCAAGAGTAATCTGCTACAGAATATTCTATACAGACTGGTCATATGCACACTGCATAGCACCTGCCTAGTATTCCTTGTGCACTGTATCACCCCAAAGCCTCTAAGACACCTTATTATTATTTTTGTGTGTTGTGGCTGGTTTGAGTTTGTTGGTTTTTTTTTTTCTCTTCTAAGTAAGGACTGGGTCATAATCTGCCACATTGGCATTTTATTGTATGATGCTGAGAGGACAGCCTGAGGACAGATGAGGCGTTTTGCAAGTGCAACGCTTTCCAGGTTAGCAATGAAGAACCCCGCAGGATAGAGGCAGCTAAACTCTCTCCAATATTAATCTGAGATTTGTGTCCGAGGAAAGTAGTTGTCTCATTCCAAGAGTAGCTCAGCAATACACTAATAAACACAGAGTGTAGCTAACCAGAAGGGGACAGAAAACAAACCAGGTGGTTAAGGTAGACATGAACTCAATACTGACAGTTTGGTTAGCAACTGAAAAGAGTTATCCAAGAAAATGGGACTTTTTTTGCCAAATACCATTAAACTGGTAAACGCTTTGCTTCTATATTAATGGGAAAAAATGTTATTTCCATTGCAAATATGAACTCTGCTTCATTGACTTTGCTGTTATAGAATGCTTTTTGTATCTGCAAATGCCTCATATCTCCTGGTAGAAGACTACAAAATGCCATCTATTATGACTTCATGAATAATGAAAGCCTACATTATAAACTTTTGCTACTACAATATTCGCATTCACACAACTTTTTTGTTCTGAGGTATTGTCTTTTGATACTATAAAAAATCTTATTTTAACTCACCTGAATGTCTTTCAGAGCACAGATGAAGGTCAGTACTTCCATAAGCTTTCTTCCTCTGTAAGCCCGTAATACTCTTATGACATTAAAGTATATACTTAAAGACTTGATTGTTGGCTTTCATTTACTTAATATCTTGGCAAGGTTGCAGTACTGCCACAAAATCTGTTTAGTAGCAAAGCACACAACTGTTCTGCTTTTTAAGCTAGGCATATTTATATAAATTTATTCCATAGCCTGCTCATCTTATTTTAATGGCCAGATGTTCTTTTCTCTTCACTTCTTAATAAACAAATACCCTTAACTAACTAGACATTCTCAAAGTTCTTTATCCTAATGGCTTTGATATTTCCACCTTTTTTTTTTTTTTCATCTTCTTCTTTGGCAGTTCTCTTCTATGATGACTTAAGGGCACTAAAGGCATTTCCAACATAAAAATATTCACTTGAAAGAGATGGACAGAAGTATATCAAAACCCTGCTCTCAGAAGTAGTTTACTTCAATATCTAACTGCAGGCTCACCACTTTTTCTAAAGTGAGCCTGACATCTGTTTTTGTTTACCATTTGGTAATGACATGAATTCACACTTAGAGGATGAAACAAAATTTAAACATAAGTACTCCCTTAGATGCACTGCATCGAGAATATAGCATTTTCAAGACTATTCATCTCCTTACAGTTTACATGGAGGGTAGATGATGCCTTAGTTATATTAAAAACAACATTTGGGTTTGCTGCTTGATTTACAAAAACAATTTTGTGGAAAACATTTCACAAAAAAACTCAAACCAAAACAGGAAACAAACACAAAGCAAAACCTTTGCACTTCTTAAGCAGCATTTTCCAACAGATTGAGCTCTGAATGTAAAGATAAGCAACTGGCTATGCCTTTACCAAAGCTGGGCTATAACCTGTTGTAAAAAACAGGAAAATAGATAACGTAAAAGATGATGAAAAGCGCACAGACTCACGGCAGCAATCTAATTTCATGAACCTTTTAACACAAAAGTAGACTTGCCAAAATCCAAATAAAATACATTCGAAATATTTCAGTTCAGGGCCATCTCAGATTCTACATTACATGTCTGTAAAGCCCAGGATGTATTCTCCCCTCCTGTAAATTATCTGGTACTGAAACAATGCCGGAGTAGGTAGGGGACTGAGGCTGATCTTTTCAGCCTTGTCATTCTGCCTCTGAAAAGCCTACAACCATTAATACTCATGATAAGAATTAAAAATATCTCTAAGAGTAAGATGAAGGTTACTGTAGTCCTGTCTAAACAGCCTTGTCAGAAATAGTCTGTACCAAGTAAAATGTTCTGCCAAATTATGGAAATTTACCACTGACAACACATTTGTGAAGTTCATTAAGACAACTCTATTGGATTTTATGTAAAATTAAAATGGAAACGGAAGCAGCAATACAAAAATCATTCTATTTAGCACGATTTCTCCTGCCCCATTTTACTTGTGCATAAATGGCTGTCAACGACATCTAGACAGAGCCGCGCTCATCTGTTCTAATCTTGCAGGACCACAACTCATTTCAAGCTCCTGAAGTGTGTGGTTTGTACAAATTACTCATGTGCATGACTGGCCCAGAGGCAGCAGCAGCACGAAGTGCCAACTCAAAGCCCTAGATTTAAGAGTTCAGGCAAAATCCCAGACACAATGGTAGCCGAGGCTGCTCAGCCTATTAGGCTGAACTGCTCTGTCTTTGAGGTGGGAGGCTGCCAACTGTGAGGGCACTAACATTCCTAACGCTCGAGTCATTCATGTGGTAAAGCTGAGAGCCACAAGATGCCACTCACCATTCCTTTCATCCCTTTGGAAAGGTTTTGGCTGCAACGAGAAATAGAAAGGAGGGAAGCACAGAAATAATGAACCATATGCAAAACCAGCAAGAGCAATTTACTCCCATTCTGACACCTTTTATGTCAGAAATAGAAGGCTTTGTGCACTGTTCTCAAAGGTGCTGATCACAGAGCTCTGGGAATCAAAGTCATTGATATGCGTAAAAGGTGTTAAATACCCAGTGAAAATAGAGTTTCTAAGTATCTTTTGGTGCCTGGGCATCAGGTGTTGTGGATTGAAGTACAGTCATCCTCCCGAAATTAATAACATTCCCTAACCATAAAATCTCCGTATTGTATGTCCTGATTAATGACTTTGGAACTGACAACTCAGAAAGTTGTTCAGCTCAAAACCACTTTAGATTCAGTTTAACTCAGGCTCAGGAAGTGAGGGGGGTTTGCATTGCCCACACTCAGCACAGGGGCTCTCAGGCCACCAGAACACCCCCTCGGGCTCTCTGCACCAAGTTACTTCCCTGCAGTCTCCTAAGGGTGCTATGCAGCCCATTCCTTTTGGCATGAGATATACTATTATTAATTAGCCTATCATAAGCTAATCCTGGGAGCCCAGAATTGCAGAAACCTGATGAAGCGTGTTTTCATCCAAAACTGGTTCATCACAACACTAAAACTGAAGAAGACAGGCAGAGCAATACGCTCAGTCATCCAGATACCATTAGTCCACATCCTACCTCCTAATCCAGGCTCTTCTGGTCACGTTTCTAACCAGCAGACTATCTATACAAAATACATCTTTTAAAATACTGCATAGCTGATACGTAAACTCATAACATTTTGCTTATTTGCAGCTTACTAATTCTACTTTTAAATTCTACCTTTTAAATTACCAAAGCTCCTAACTTTACAGGAATGTGAAGAGGAAAAATAGCAGGGATGACAGAAAGAAGAATTAATCTATTAGAATTTCTTCTGTCTTTTCGACAGCCGTATTTAAGGAAAGAGTAATTTGAATATTATGCAAAAACATAAGAGAAGGATAACGCAATCATAGAGGACCTCAAGCACTGATTTAATCCTCAACATTTTAATTACAGATTTTATAAATGAAGTTTGATTCTTCCTGAAAAGTTCTTCACGGACTGTGTTCTGAGGTAATAATATCTGATATAATTTATAGTGTTAGGGAAATTCTATTACAACTCTCATATGATTGCCTTCAGAGATAGTAATTATGCCCATCTTAAAATCTGATCTACAGGTCTCACTTCAAACAAAGGCTAAAAGGCTAAAGTCAGGGCTAAGATTGTTCTGTCTGTCTTGGACATTAGGGAAATGATCCTCTAACCCTACTGAAGTAACCTTGAAATCTCACAGGGAAGAAAGCCATTTCCAAGTTAGCTTTTAGAATTTCCTGGCTTTGATTCAGGAGAAACAACTTTTCACAGTTTGATTGTTCTCTCAAGCCTTGAACTGCTAAAATCAATAGTTAGATTGTGGTAGCAAGAAGGGGACGATAAAAATGTTTCACGCTTGAGCCTTAAGGCAATGCTTAGGAGACCTTGGTAAGATGACCACATTATTAAGATCACTAGACCTTTTGTCCCTTGACATGGGTAGATACCCTTCCGTTTGCTTAAGTTTTAGTCTTCTTCCTGGATTTTTGCAGTACTAACCAGCCTAACACATTCTGTACGGCATTTCTGAAACGAGAGAGCTCACCAGTATAGACTATTTGGCCTTTTACCTTCAAACTGCTCATGTTACTCAGAAACACCGGAGCCGATTCTTTGCTTACACAAATTGTGCTTTTCACTCCCCTGCACTAACTGACATGAATGTAATTAACTCCATGAGCTTCCACAGTCATATTCCACCACCGCTCTTTTTTTTTAAAAAAAATTTGATGTATTAATAGAAATGAAAAAATATTTGAACTCTAATTTCTGAAGTCATTGCTTCAGAGAAGGAGGAAAGAAGAAGGAAGCCAGCTACTCTGGAAAGACATTCTGACATTATCGATACCACAAGAGTGTGAGACACTCTCACATTAGACAACACGCAGTGCATTTTAATTTAGATGAACAGTTGTTTTCAGACGGTTTTAGACTCAATGACTGCTGATTGACATAAAATTAGAAGGGAGAAAGCGTGGCCTTGAAAGTGGTTGTGCATATATTTAACTTGGTGATGTACTGAGGGAATGAACGGACTGCCTCTCCTGACCTGTGTGGAAAGGCAGGAGAATAAAAATGTGGTTCTGAACTTAGCCATTCCTTTTTAATACCTGTCACGTTCAGATTTGCCACCTTTAGATGAATTGCTGCTCCTCCCATGCGTAGTGTGAATTGTTTGAGGTATCTTTCAAGCAGCTGTTAAATCTGGGATACTGGAGACTCGTGTAATTCATCCTGAGTCAGTGGTGGCATTCCCATCTACTGCACCTACCAGTATACCTACTACACCTAGAGACTCTGGATTTTCAGTTTTGCTTACTGTTAGAAAGAAGCAAGTTATTTCATCCCTCCAGTTTAGTTTTCCTGTAGAAGGAGAAATGTACGTTCCGTTCAAAATAGTCACTTCCGTGGTAATTAATTAATCTGCATTTTAGAAACTGTAGCTCTTGAAATGATGGTCCTTGGATAAATGTCTGAGAAGAGAATCTAGAGTATTGTGCTGAGTTATCAATTTATTCTCAGCAGATTTGTTAATACATCTATTTGATGAGGGAAGACCCTTTTCACATTAGGAACAGATTGGATATTGCTTATATCTAGTCTTTTCACCTTTTTTAGAGGTGAAATATTGTCTTTCAGTATAAGTCAGAATGAAATAAGGCTGGAAATTTCATGCTAGTCCATAAGAAATACGTAAAGTTTATAAACAGATGAAGCTGACTGACACCTGGTTGTAGTCTTTTTAGCTGACTCATCTATTTTTCCTTTATCTGGAAACTGTCAAAGCAAAACAGAAGAGAGTTCTTTTTCAAATTCAAAACATTGATATATATATATATATATATACACACACACACACACATGACTCATTGGTGCTGTACAGGACTTGCTTTGGCTCTTACCAGCTCCTGCAGAAAAAAGCCAAAAACTCAGCCAAGAAAGGTTATTCAGTCATTTAATGGGAACAAAGAAGGATTGTACCGGCTCATGGTTAAACGACTGCTGTTAGGTGCTCTCCTGACCCTATCTCCTGACCTACGGGAGACGAAATTCAGAGGCAGAAACGACAGTGAGAGCCATCCACAGGTACTCCCAGCCCAGCACCCCTGCGGGAGTGGCAGGGGGGGAGGGGGCCCCTGGGCTGGCCCAGCCGAGCTGCTGAGGACAGGTAAGAAGCACGTTGGAAGCGATGCCCTCAGCACACGCCGAAACCCTGCCTGAGTGCTTCAACAATCCTGTCACTTCCTCAGCGCAACGTGCTAGATATGCCCTCTGACACAGCTGGTTTTTCTAAAAACCTCAAAGTAAAAAATGCAGGATGTAGCAATCCCTTCAACGTTAAAAGCTTTAGTTCTGAGCTTTTCATTAGTATACAGAAGGTGAGCCTTTAATTACTAATCTTGCACAGTCTGTAGCACCCTAGGGCTTCCAAACATCCTGGTGAAGGCAGGAAGGATATTTCAGACTTCATTTCAATTCCCTTAAACTTTTGTCAACAGCCTCATTTCAAATGGAAACTGCTCAGCGCTGCTCAGCTGCGCTGTCTCAGCTTCTAAGCTAGCCCAGCCCTGAAAAAAAATGCCCTCATTAAAAGAGACGGGCATGAAATAAGACTCAGCTTCAACAAGCTCTAAACTACCGCAACACTGAAAGACGAATATAAACTTTTGGGGCTTTTCTATATCATGATGACATTTGGCCATAAAAATATTTTATGTACGCTGTGGATGGTAAATAGCAGGAAAACACAGATCTGGTGGATATGTATGAGGCTTGTCACACTGCCTTCTCCCAGGCCTTTACAGCGCTGCTGTACGCACGCACACACACACAATCCCTGGGCTCACGCTTTGGGACTCGCTCAGATGTGCAACTTGCCTTTCTGAAGGCTCTTCCTTGCAGATTTCTGTCACCAGAAGGAAATGCTTCTCAAAATTCAACAGATCACAACACAATGGCTAAATCTGCAGATGGGCAGAAAGTATATCCGAGCTCTTTAACCCTGGGCTGTGGGCACCTTCACCTTCTTCCTCTTATATCCTTTGCAAGTTGGGGTTTGGACATCGTTACAAATGCCCTGATATTTCAGTCTAGACTCAGGCATACTTAAAGGTAATCCTCCATAAACCCAGGCAAATTTCACTGGCCAAGTGATAGATGAACTACGTAAGTATAATTGATGGCCACTGCTCAGAAAGACACCTTGGATGATTAAATGATATTTCTATTTCATTCTTAATTCAAAACTGATTATTACATGTGCAGTTACGTTATACTTCCCAATTTGAAAAATGAAGGTAACGAGACTCAAAACCTCTTTAACAATGCCAAGGAAGAGACACATAGATATCGCACTGAAACCACGGAAAACGCATCTGTTCTGATCTTCCTGTCTCAAATTGAATGTTCGAAACATCTTTGTTGTTCCTATCAACTACCAGTGTGAATCCTCAAAATCTAACAGCACTGTAGCCATTCAGGAGAGTCAAATCTCTGTTCTGAAAAACTTGTGGTATAGAGTGGCTTGTTGAGCTCCATAAAAGACAACAAAAAAACCAAAACAAAAAAGTGGAGCTATTTTTTATTTAACAGGGAAAAAACCTCCAACGTCAATGATCTGGCTCTTCAAGTGCCACTGACACTGGTAACACAAGCGAACCATAGTGTACTAAGCTTCATCCTTGGCATTCAGGGAAAACATGATGTGTAGCAGCTCTAAAGAGTAATTCTGAGCTTGAGAGGAGTCTCAATGATCCCATTAACATTGATCACGTTTGAAGAAGTCTCAGGCATAATACATTATTAATATCACCCCTTTCTTTTTTTTCTTTGTTTTAATGGTATGAAAAGAAACAAAAGGAAACTGGATAGAAATGTCTCCATTAAAATAACATAAGTGGTCAGACTAAAACCCACCAAAGACAGGAAATCCAGAATTAAAAATTGCTGCTCCCACTGAGTGGCCCAGACGTTAGCTGAACTTGTGTGCTACACTTTGCAGTATTGAGTCCTGGCATAAGTTCAAAACAAGGTGACTAAAGGATGAGTCACCTCCTTCCTGCAGGTTTATGTCCAAACCTTAATGCATTTTTTCTGTATCGTATCAGTATCTGCTTTCTAGTTCTCACTCCTTTAATACACGTGACTGTTCACAGGAATTTCATCTTTCATGAAAGAGAAAATCAGGCTAAGAGTAAAAAAAGAGAAGTTCTCAAGGGATTTGATTGAAAGACTTTACTTAGAAAGCTCATCTCCCAGGTTAGACACGATGTTAAAAAATAAAATCAAAAATTTGAAAACTGGAATATAGTACCTGACCAGCCCTTACTTTTTTAAGTAGTGGAAAATAATTTTAAAGAACATGTGTGCTATTATTATGTTTAAAGCTAGCTTCAGATCCAGAGCCAACACGCCTCTCAAATTATGCCACTTTCAAAATTTCCAATGAAATATTTCTTAAATACGCAGACAGAACTACCCATCTCCATATATAGACACCTTACACCATGCTTGGTAAAGCTTGGTACAGATCCATAGGAGCTTGATGCAGAGGCCAGACCCTCAGCTGGCACTGGGGTGTGCAGAACTGTCAGAGGGAGTGTCCTGGTCCCTAATGTCTATGTAGCCTGTCTAGCCTGGTCCAGAGGGACAGGGGCCATGACTGCTCTCACTGTAAAGCCTAGGACTACAGTAGAATACAAATATTAGAGCAGAAAGAACAGACACTGTTATCTACTCACTCAACCCATCCCACTTAGCAAATCAATTTTAAGTTTCACGCCACTGAGTGGCGTGGTTCCCTTCATGCTCATTCCACCCCACATGGCCTCACGGCACCACTTCCTGATCCACAGACATATGCAGAAAAGTACTTTGTCACCCTGTAAACACAGCTCTGAGCTTTGGCCATTTCTCCAAGAATAGTGTGTGTCGTCTGCTCTGTGGGGTTTCAGATGAAAGTTGTGTATGTCTTTCACACAGAAACTTAAGAACAGATCTTCAGACGGCGCGTGCGTTCACCAAATGAGAGCACACAACCGATCATATCTGACAAATAATTATCCATGAGGTCCTGTACTCGGTACTTTGCTATCAGCAAAGAACGTCACAGACCTTGCCCATGTACATGCATGGGGACAGCAGCAGGCTCTTGTCCCGGCCAAGGCAGCTCTGAGGGCACTGCACAGGAACTCAAGTGCCAGCACCGAGGAAGAACTGGGAACCCTGTTCTGAGGCTGAGTGTGACTGCACAGAGCAAGAGTGCTTTTACAAACACCCATCTCAAAAAGCTGCTTCTGAAACAGATATTTATTGTATTGGCTTCTTCAGAACAAAGATTCATGATGTGCTATTGGTGAACTCATCAGTTCACTAGTGTCATTCAAGAGATATTATTCTCATTGTAAGGCACAAAACGTCCTTATGGAAAGGCTAAGGAAATCCTCCATAGTCCTCTAGGAAAGCCTTTTTCTCTCCAAACTTCAAACATCTAGGGAGCTGCAACCAATGGACAAACCTGTTTATTCCACTCACGTTGCACTAGATACGGTATTTTTAAGGACCTAAGAAAGACCGAGCGCATAATATTACAACAAAGATTTGTAGGTTGGGGTCACAAAGGGGAACTGCAAAACCGACTGCAAATTTTTGCAAGTAGTCCGAAGGAAAAGATCACTCTGGCATTGCTAATAGGTTTACTAAAAGAGTTTACTTAGCTGCCAAATCAATACAAAACAACACCAAATATATCTTTCTTTTCTAGTGGGAATGGCACTAGTCACAGAAGCGTATCTGTGCAGTTTTTTGAGCACAGCAAAGACTTCAGTCATCTCAGAACACAATACTGTAGGGAAAAGCATTCCCACTTTGTTGTAACACATTTCCTTCTTTTTTAATGTGAACCTTCAAAACATTACCACATAGCATTTCTGTACTAACACATTCAGGTTAATCTAGTTGGTTTTTGGTTCCTTGTTACATTAAGGACAGGAAAATCTTATTTAACTTAAAACCAAGCACCAGTAATTTCCCATTAATTTTTCACAGTACCCTTTGTCAAATGAGAAGAAGCTGACATATGAAATTATGCATACACTTTGATTTCATAGATGTATACACAGCCACACACATGCCTCCATATATATATGTATGTATATATGTATGTATATATATAGAGAGAGAAATCTAAAATCTTAGAAATGTGGTTGTTAAAAGTTTTGTTTCAGAGAACAATAGAAAAAAACAGCAGGGGGCAAGCAGCAGCAGAGAAACAGGAAGAGCTTTAGAGTGAGGAGCATGAAAAGATCCAAAGCACGTTAGAAACAGATTTGTGTAACAACGTTTTGGCATTAGGGAAATATCTAGTTATGCTGCCTTTTTAAAGTGCATCCCCAAGCAGTTAATATCAATTATCATAAGCAGGTAAAATTCTAGTTCTGTCTTTTTACTCTTTTGAAACAGATTTCATCCTTTAGGGAAGATGTTTTCTATTTGCACCCACAAAAAATGCAAGAAAGAGAAAATTCATACAATTTTTAAAGATGTAATTCAAACTCAAATGCTTCTATTGTAAGTAGTTTTATATTTGTTCCATGTATATTAAACTAAACACTACAAATAGTAGGTATTTCCTTTAAGAAAAAATAAACTTACCAGCCAGCTGAATCGCACCAGGCACCACAAAAGTATACAAAGCCACTGGAATCCAGTGACCACAGAAGATTACAAAGTGATTTGTACTGGTGTCCACTCCGAACAACTCGAATATTTCCTAAAAAAACATTTGTCTCAAAACAGGGCTAGCTGCCTCCTATTAAGTCTTAAATCTTTTTGCTATGCTTTCCTCAGGCTGTTGCCAACGCTGACTAGTTTATAGTCTATCTGGTTATGGTATAGGACCATCTGGTGCTAGTCAGCCAGGTACAGAGACAGAGCCACGGGCTCAGCCAGACATCAAAGCTGCTGGGAGCTGCGGTCACCGCGGAGGAAAAGCAGTGTCGCATCCCTCAAGGTAAGAAGAAGGGGGAGAAGTGGCACAGACTTCAGGTACGGTAAGTATCTTCTGGCTCTGGAAAGATGTACCAGTTCAAAGCAAGGTAACTATTCTGCCCCAGGCCGCCAGACTGAGCAGCAGTTCACACGTTCGTATGGCAGGTTATGACCCTCCCCTGCTCTTCTTTATGAGCCAGCCACAGCATCCTGAATAACCCCTTTGGTTCGTACTGGAGTTGAGGGACAGCTCTGCTAATAAGCTGTAAACCCCTTTCTATTTAAGGGTAGACTAATTTAAGTACTCAAAGTCCACACATCTATTTGGATTTTCCTGACATTCGGTATTTGCTCAGGAGTTCAGCAAGATTAACATTTTGAGGTCAAAGTCATTCAAGTCCTAAGAAAGTAACGCTTGATATAAAATCCATGCCAGCCTTTATGCTGGCAGATGTTAATTACCTCCCTTCCACAATCTCTGATAACAGAATGGAACTATAGCCTCTTGTAAAACGGTCTTGATCATTCAACACTTACCCAATTAATTTTAAATATTGAAAATAATGCTTTAAAATGAATTCAGTTCCCCAGATAGCTTCTACGGTCTAAGTAAACAGGGCTTCCTCATCTTCCTACTGCCAAAGTGGTTCTTGTTTGTTTATGAGGAGTAAGATGAGCATTGAAAAAGAAACCCTACTTCAGCAGTGAAAGCACTCCTTTTACTTTACTGGGTGGGGATATCTGTTTACCCTCTGCTGACTTTGCCTCAGGAAACAAAAGGGGAAAACCCAGAGAAATATAAGATAGCAAAACATCGGCATCAAGATTTTTCAAAAACTCTGAACTGGTCCATGCTAGAGTGGAGGGTTGAAAGGTGCTGAACTACAGAAGCTTAAAACAACCCAGGTCAGAGACTGTCTCTTCTTTTTCTTTCACCCTTATTGGCGAAATGCCATCCCTGTCCCAGGCCCAACACCACGATGCATACCAACAGGCCACTAACTGGTTAGGGAGCTGAACAGCTATCTGTCTCCCCCCAAAAAGTGTTGGGAGGAGGCAGTTACCTGTCCAAGCTAGTTCAAGGTTGACAGAGGAAACGGAACAGGATCACAGCATCCATAAAAAGCCCCGAGCTGAGCTGGGTTTCTGTCTTTTTTAGAGCTTCCCTCCAGTCCTAACAACAATTACAAGAATGCTGGAGCCTGGAACAGATTGTTGACCTTTGCCTAGACATTTGGTGGATACACAGCTTGTGCTACTTTAATTAAATATAGGGCTGATAGCCTGGACCAGTGGTCAGAAACTCATTAAAGTAATGAGAATGCCTTTGCAGCTACCTTCCAGGCTATCTTTGTAAACTCTTCAGGCAATATCAGAGATTGCAGGGTTGAGAACAGGTCCAGAAATCTACTAGAGGAATAAATGATGATGGGGGCTCATTATCAGATGAGAGAAATTAATCCAGATGGCTGAGAACAGACATAGGGCAAGTTCAGCCTAGTTCCATTTATTTCAAGTAAAATTCTTCCATACCCAGCATGTAGGTGAATTCAGAAAATGTCTACATAAAATTCTTATTTGTAGTAGAGTTCTGAAATGTCCAGGGAAAGCATCTGATGCTCGGATATTGAGACGTGATTAAATTTAAATTTCAGTTAATAAGATGGACAAGCTTGCACGATTAGATATGAATCTACATCCAAACTTCGTAAATCTCTTTTTCTAAAGTGCCTGTAACCGGAGGTTCCCCCAGGATTAACTTCTTGAGTATCCCTTCCCTCACATTCTCTGTCAAATCTCTGTTCAAAACCTCCAAAAGCAAAGCCAAACCACAGAGCCGTAGCTATGAGATTCTTGCCATCAAAATCTAAGAAGATGTCTCTGCAGTATTGCTACATAATACACAGTACAAGCTCTTGTTAAACTCACAACGGAACTGGTTTTATTAGAGCAAATTGTGAGCAATCTCACAAAAGCCCTTGCATTACCATTTAAAACTCTGCATTGGCAAAAAGGCTTCTGAGCTTGTAGTGCCTTAAATTTCCCAAACAAAGGGATACGGCTCATCAGTCCAAATGCAAAAAGTTTGCCTGGTTGTTTTTATTTCCCCTGGCATTTTTCCTTTTTTCTTGATAGGAGACAGCTCGGTTGTTATGCTGATAAAAGAGCAGCAAAGCTATATGATACTGCCACCTCCATCAAAAATCACTTGTCAAAAATCTATATATTACTGTTGCAGCTGAAAGTGGCTTTAGTGTAGATTCAAGGAAATGCTACTGGGACACGGCATCTGTGTTTGTATTAGGGCTTTTCTCTGGTCTGCCTAGTAATTGTTTCAGTCGGAGAACCTTTTTTTGTCTGTGCTGTACTTGTCAACTGCTTAGTGGGCAGGCTGCTGGGAAAACTGAAGCTTTGAGAAGCCTGTTTTCAAGGTAATTAAAAGTAAAGATTTTTCCTCTTGTTTTTTCGCTGCCCCAGGATTTTTACTCTTGAGCAGAAATTCCCTACTGAAGTGAACAGCGCTTTCAAGACTGACATCTTTGGTCAGTATAACTGCACTTGTGCGGCAGCGATTTTGTTATGCAGTGCTGTGTTTAGCCAGCTGAGAACAAGACGACAATTAAAATAAAGCTCTTGTAGAGTACCTGCATTCAGGCAGACATATTATGCGCTTATAAGAGCTAATATGCCTCAGAGAATGAGATGGCAAAATTCAGCTAAGATGTAAGCTCTTTTGAAAAATACCCATCACCAGTTAATCTATGCCTGTGTATACCAGAGCTGTTGTCATCTGAGTAATTCTGCAGTGAGTCATGGCAATAAAGCAGAATTCCTATGGCAGAAGAACGTAGAAAGGAAAGAATTTCCTAATTCCTTCTTTGGGAAGAATATTTTAAACAGGCCTATCTTCTCTGATACTACCATTCCTAGGCAGGTCTACAAGTTATTACCAAGATATACCTTGCTGTCATAGAAGGAATTGAACTTAAAATGTTAATAAAGGAGGAAAATAGAAGTTCTTATCTTTAGCCTGCACAACTTTTTCCAGGTTTTTTCTTGGATCTGTTATCTTCTTTTCTTTCCTATCCTCTCCACTTCATTTTATGCAGTGAAAAACTGGAAATGAAAAAAAAAAAAAGGTAGATGTTAAAAAGGAAAAAAAAAAAAGAGATTAGACAGATCAAGATGTTTCTGTCCACATGCACTCCCTGGAAATCAGAAGACATGGTGAAAATCACTGATACCAGACAAGTAAAATAAAGGCTCTAGCAAAGACCTTAATAGGACATAATAGCTGCCAGCATAATCCATCACTGTTCAGGGCCTGACTTCACACTGGTACAAAAAAAGAAAAACTCCACTGAGCCACACCTGTGTAAGAGGAAGATGATTCAGCTCCATGACTGCAGGTGATCTCCTACCCCAACCTTCCACCTGTCTCTCTAAAGATGCTGCTGTAGGAGTGACAATCCAGTGGTAAAGGCAATTAATAGTCAGCTCCAAAGTGTCTTCATTTTTCACTTTGGGAAATGAGGTCTAGAAGAAATTTTTCAAATTCAGAAATTAACTTTCAAACCTTGCTCTTAAAATTGTTGTGAGCTCCATCTTAGAGGTCAGTTACCAGGTTTAACGATCACCCATCAAAAAGCTAGACTGGAAACCCTCCTTGGCTCTGATTCGGGTTTTGAGTACATTTGTACAAAATTTAGAATTTATGGCTTCGGGGAAACATTGACATATTCAGATTTGCTTTGAAAACTAGGGAAAAATAAATATAGTATTTTTGGTTACTTTTTAGTCATATAAAATAGCCGCTGAAGTTTTATGTTTAAATCACATGCCTTAATTTCAGCTTCTTTTTTTTGTTAAGTATCAAGTCATTTCATACCAACACAAATAGGAACACTCTGAATTAAAGGTCAAGCTATTTCATTACAGCCACCCATTCAGAGCAGCAAGGAGGGAATATCTTCCAAAATATCTTTCAAGCCGTTCTCTATTGCAGCTGCCCTTTCTTGAACTTGCTCAGGTTTTGCTAGGATTACAGAAGTAGCGGGCAATTTTTGGAGCTAGCCTGACATAAATGAAGTTTATTATTGGTATGTAGATCTACAGAAATTTATTACTTAGAAGCGCTGGAGTTCCATTATCTAGTGGTTAGAGGAAAATGACAAAGTGATACTATTTGTTAAATTCTACATTAATAATGAACTGGCAAATGCCAGTTGTTCTTAGAACGACACAGTTAATATAGTTCAATGTGCACATTTCATACTCTAGTAACTTGAAAGCAAGATCATCTTTTGCTATTTGGATCAATATTCATTCTGGCTTTCAGTTCACCATTTTTGGAAGTGCCTAAATGTAAGAGGGATCTGCAGACAAAGGCAGCTGTACGTCAAGAGGCATGTGCTGCAACCTAGGCAGAAATACATGTGGAATTCTGAGCCTCATCTTAAACTCCCAATTCAAGCAACAGTCCTAATGCCATCTGTTGTTGCATTTGGATGTTGTTAGTCTTCTAACATTAGCTGATTAGTCTTTCCTTGTGCATCTGAAATAATGAAAACGTCTCAAAATACATTTTCACAGTAGAGACTACTAAAGGGAGAAAAAATGGCACAGGATCAGTTAATTCTAACAAATGGCAAAGGAGAGAAAACAGCTAGCTTTTCTTAATTATAAAAAATGTTATTAAATATTTGCACTTTAAATATTTAATACATCTTATTTAAATCCTCACACTGTTTTAAGTATATATTCCTGATATTTTAACACGTATGTTTTAGAGCTCTACACATACACACTTCTGGGGACAAATCAGGTATTTCTAAGTAGAGACAAATCTAAAATGACTCTGTCTCTAGAAATACACTAACAAAGAGAACGTGGTAGTAACTTGCTCCAAGGCAGCTACATTTAGCTTTGCCTGATAGCACAGTCAAGCAGGACTGCCCCGGCAGGAACACATGCCCTTCTGCAGCCACACAGCCCGGCACGTTCGTCTCCCTGGGTACACGACATGGCACGATGCTCTAGCCGCGCTTGCTCTAATTATTCCTCCTGAGGAACAAGGATATATTAGTCTGGGGAAAGTACAGTAATAACGTTTTTTGCTGTACTACCACTATTCTCCTTTGAGAAAGGCTAAAGGGCTTCAGAAGCTGAGGGTGGGGAACTTGTGTCCCCATTCTGCTATGACAGTCACGTTGTCTGTCAGGGAAACTCGCCAGATTAATCCATTCCAGGAGCTGGGCTATGCCTGAAGCTCACACATTGGAAGTGACAGAAGTACTGAGAAGTTAGTTATGCGCCCAGGAGCTAGAAGTGGGCCCAGGGGAAAGGCAGTATATATGTGTACATACCACAAGAGAAAGGAAAACACAGACATAATATTGGTCCAAGTTTCCCTGAAAAGGAGGACAGCAACATTTGGGAGATGCAAGCTTGGCTCAAAGAGAAGGGAAATGGAGTAGGAAAGACCTGATTTAAAAAAAAAATAAAATGAGAAAAATCCTACACAAAAATGAAAAAGGTACAGACAAAATTACTAATTCTCGCGGAGCCAATACCTCAGTAGTTTTGGCCCAGATGTACCCCGATAAGCATTTGGACGATATGCTCTGGTGTTTTGTTTCAGCTCTATATACCTGAAAACCTTCTACATCAGTTTTAATAGCCCAGCAAATAAAAAAATAAAACACATCTGCTGGGTGTAACAAACAGAATTGGCTTAAAAATGGTCCTACGCGCAACAGAGCCAGAACGAAGGAAAGGGTGGGAAGCCCAGCAAATAAAAAAAATAAAACACATCTGCTGGGTGTAACAAACAGAATTGGCTTAAAAATGGTCCAACAAGCAACAGAGCCAGAACGAAGGAAAGGGTGGGAAGAGATGGATTTCCCCTTTCAGCAGGCTCAGCTGTAATGTGCAGCTTTACTCACACAGTATCATTTCTTTTCTCTAAAAATTAGTTCAGACACAGGCTCCTGATGTCCAGTCACCAGAGTAGTATATTCAGCACTAGGCAAAAGCTGGCAACAGGAATACTTCCTCACCGACTGAAACTGAAAGGAAAGAACAATCGTGTTTGGAATTTGGCAGGAATATCAAGCTTAAAATACTGATTTTACAAAAACACCGGGTAACACAGAATCAGCCCAAGTTTTGTTCTGTCTCACCTGAAATGCAGAGAGCAGAGACAGTGTCCTGCAATACTAGGCCATTAATAAGAATGACAGAAAAAGAGCTGCTGTGGTAGCATAGCCATGGAAGTCCTGATGGGATTCCAGCACTGGCACCGAGGGTGCTTCGAATTGTTCTAACAGTGGTCACCCACAAGTCCATACACCCCTCAACTTCCATTAGCTTCTGTAGATGAAAGTATCAGCTCTTCTTTGGAATTCCTGGTTCTGCCAAGTCTTTGGCTTTGCAGATAACTACAAGTAAATATCAAGCTCCGAAAGGTTTTTCTTTCCCCACAATATTTTTAAAGTTTGAATTTGATGTTAGTATCTCTCTGCTGCAGAAATCTCAACTTTAAACTATCTCCAATTATGGGTATTTGTGCTGTAACATCACTTAATGCCTTGGTAAGAATTGGTGTGCTAACAACCTCAGCATATTCCTACAGCGTTAGGCATCTCCACCCCTGCATCACTTCTAATAAGTATGAATATCCAACCTTATCCCTTGAAGGTAAATTAGACAGGAAGAGACAGACAAACTTGGAAGACTAAACACTGCATCTCTGCCAACTGTGCATAACCTACATGTAGTATATGGGATGCGAAATGCACACAGGTTTTTTAAACTTCCGTCCAAGATTTGATGAAATTATATTTAAACCAATGATTCATAAGCGCTATGTTTAAAAAAAAAGTGTTACATTATCAGCAAGATTATCATTATTTCCCAGCAACGTAAATCAGATGTGGAATTCAGTTAAATATAACCGTCCTGTATTTGTCTTCATACCTAAAATGTATTCCCATGGTAGAGCTTATTCAGGGATAATGCAAAATAAGTGCATTTTCATAAAAGATCCATTTCAGTCTACTGCATACAGGTGTACTGAAGACAGGCTATGCATATTAAAACTCCACGTAGAAAACATCTGAATATTGCTATCCAAGCACTTTCTACTGTTTCCAAAACTAACTGAATCTGCAGATGCACAGGACACTTAACTAGCAGGGATAATGAATGTGTTATTCCTTCTGCTTGCTGCTTCCTCTCACAGCTCTCGGTGTACAGGTCTGATACTCTATGTAAGAATGAGAGAGAAGAAAGAACTTTACAAATTGCGCCAAATAACATTAAACCACTGAAAAAGACATAAATTAATCCTCTCTTTTCTGGGACTGAAAGCTAGATATCTGTGAGCAAGTATTCTAGAAGCTCTTATTTCATTTGCGAATTGAGAAACCTTCATTAATTTGGGCCATTAATTGTGGAGATTCATTACTGGCATATTTGCATCACTTTAGTTTCTTTTTAATGTATTCTTAATGAAATGATTCTCTTTTCACACAGGCTTTCTATATCAGAATTAACTTGGGCAGCTTTGCAAAAGCCGCGCTATAAAAAAGGCAGATGAACGAGCCGTGTGCTTATCATAAAATACTATGATTTACTAATAATGCCGAGCGAACTTCAGCATCAGGCACGACATAATAAAGGCTCTGTATGTTTATTGTTTTCTATGCAGTGATGATTCTGCCCTTTAAAATACGTGCACCTGTGAAATCCCACTGCAGAAGCAGGATGTGTCCATTTGATGGTAAATATTACTTTCAGGTGCTCTTTCTCTAGCTCTGTTTTCCTTCCAAACTCACACATAACTCCCAATGACATTAATGTGACACAAAACGCGGGCACTACGGAGAGGTAACAGGACTCCTGCAGTGGTGAGGTAAGATACCTAGGAAAATCTGGAAGAGCTACATGGTAATTATCTCCCAGGTACAACCACTCATAAAATGTGGAATAACAGGAAAATAATGCTGGCAAATACATACATCTGGATACAACACACACTCTAAAAGCGCACAGTTTCTTCAAAATTCTGAGACGTAACCTTATTTTAATTGCACCAAAACACTTATTTTAATTGCGGCCAAATGATGTACAACAACTTCCTTCCTATTCTCTGGACTTTTCCCTGCATGCCTTAGTTAGGGTGATAAACAAAAAGGCATTCAGATCCTATTGACAGACATTTCATATAAAATTCATGATCGCAGGTATCACAGAATCACAGAATCATCCAGGTTGGAAAAGCCCCTTGGGATCCCCGTGCCCAGCCATTAACCCTACTTACAAGTTCACCCCTAGACCATTTCACGCAACACCACATCCAAGCAATGCTTAAACACATCTGGGGATGACGACTCAACCCCCTCCCTGGGCAGCGTGTTCCAGTATCCCACAACTCTTTCCATGAAGAACTTGTTTAAGCTTGAAGCCATTCCCTCTAGTTCTGTCACTAATTACCCGAGAAAAGAGACCAGCACCAACCTCTCCACAATGTCCTTTCAGGCAGTTGTAGAGTGATGAGGTCTCCCCTCAGCCTCCTCTTCCTCAAACTAAACAGACCCAACTCCTTCAAACGGTCCTCATACAATCTATTCTCCAGCCCCTTGACCAGCTTCGCTGCCCTCCTCTGCAGCCGCTCCAGCACCTCGATATCTCTCTTGTACTGAGGTGCCCAGAACTGGACACAAGGCCTGAAGTTGAGGCCTCACCAGTGCTGTGCAGGGGGACAATGACCTCCCTACTCCTGCTGGTCACACTATTTCTAATACAGGCCAGGATGCCGTTGGCCTTCTTTCCCACCTGGGCACACTGCTGGCTCATAATCATTCACTTGTCTATCAGAACCCCCAGATCCCTCTCCTCAAGACAGTATGTAATACTACTCATCCATTGTAGTTTATTTGCCTTCAGTGATAGCTTTCTGTTGGTCTCCCCTTCACAATTCAAACAACTGCAGTTTTCAATCAACAGAAAATACTTTTAAAATTAACTTTGTTTCATTTATGTAATGTCCCTCCATTTATTTTGAAATATTATTTCAAATTCTTGGTTTTACATTTAAATCAGAGAAAGAATAGATTTCCACTGAAAATACTTTTGATATATTTTGCAGATATGTTTCCTTTTATACGTACTGTAACGCATTTGTAGGCATCAGTTTATTAACTGAATAACATCAAATGTATTTCTCAAACCTAATTCTGTGCAGAATTACTCTCAGTTCACATTGGTGAAAGTCCACTGAAACTGGCTGCAGCTGCGCTCCCATGGTCAGTATTCGGAGTCGCGTTCCGCAGTCCATCGCCAACCAGCACGGCTTCTAAGCATATTGCTGAAGGTTCACTCCTATCAACGAGTCAGTCGCAACCTTAATTATCACCTAAATAGTTAGTGGAGCAGCCTGCGCTTGAGTTTTGATCAAATACTTTCTGAGACTGAAAGGAGAGACCAAAGAGTGAGACTGCTTGCATTCAGCCAACTTTTAATTTCATTTCACAGCCAGAAATAGGCAGTTTGCTGTTACTGCAGCGTAGATTGCACGCAACAATCTGTCTTGTAACCAGTGAGACTGGCAGAAAAATCACCGTGTCAAATACAACCTTTTGCATTAAAGAAAAGCATTTTAGGAGTTTTGCTGTGTTTCACCTTTGTGACATACTGCTTCATAATGCTGTAATCCTTTTAGCACAAATGTCCTGAAATGTCACTGGCTCGTTAGTGCAAGTATACTTACTTCTGCTTATAATTATAGGTTACTTGTGATTAATGTGCATTTTTTAAATGGTACCTGTTCCACTGAGGATTATTAAAAATGCATAATTAGAAGCGCCTCCTTGAGAAGAGGAATTAATTTCTAAAACTTAACCTACGTAAGTATTTGCACATAATAATCACAGAGTTTAAACGAACAACTCCAAATTATTTGTAATGCAACTTCAGATAAGTCTAGTTTTCCTAATCCTCCTATCACCTTATGGCAAAAAAAAAATAAAAAAAAATAGAGAGAAGTGAAACGAAACCATACACAATGCAACAAATCGAAGCCCAGGTCTCAATCCAGAATGATGAGCACTTTGGTGTTACAAAGCGACGTGCTGCTGTGAACTCTGGGGGAAAGGTCGGTATTTCAATAGAAAAGAGAAGACCGTGACCTTCCCAAGAGTGAAGATGCTGCGCGTGACTCGTTCTGCACCCACAGTCCCCTTGTGCTACCTCACAGAAAGCAAGACACAGAAAGTACGATTTCATCTGAGACCCAGGTGAAACCCATCAATAGTGAGCTTAAGTTCCTGTTTTCTAAAGTTCTTATTTAATCTGTTTATTTGCTATATACAAGCAATGTGAATTGGTAGAATTCCCTACAGCTAATGAAACTACTGGCAGCTTCCCAGACCACTGGGCTACACTTGCAACATTTTAATTCTGATAGCACATTCATTTCCCTCACAATATGATTTCAGTGAGCTATATTCTCCCCTGTATTGACAGAGTTGTTTATGGCACTCCTCAGGTATTGGCCTTGGGTCCCATTCTACATTTATCTGCTCCCATTAAGTGGTGTCATTAAAGACATTTCGACAGCTCTCTCAGCACTCTATGAATGCTTGTGACATTAAAGCTTGAATGTCTTCGAATTTCCTACAGCTAAATGTTGACAAGTCTGAATTCTTATTTATTAGTTCCCTGCAGTAACAAACTGTATGTTCATCTTTGACAGTCCCTTTCACGATGAGCTCTGTCCAGAAAAGGCTGATGTTCTGAAACTACATTTTGGCAAACTCAGGCATTTTAAGGCCCAAATTTACTGCAGGACTAAAAAAAAAATTAGAAATATCTAAATATGAAAGGACATAACGAAACGCTTAAATGTTATACTGAATCACATATACTTATTTCAAGCAAGTAAGTTCCATCAGAAAAAATATTCTAGTACTTCTTTCACCATGGGATGAAGAGGGAAGGATCCTCCCTCCCAGCTCCACTAAAAGACAAGGCTCCTCCCACAACCATAAATTAGCAAATGTGGATGAGGATTTCACATCACTGTTCAACTTCTACATTCAGCACATACAGAAAACTCAGAACTTTCAAATTACATTAATTTGCTTGTTACTTCCTTCTAGACACATTCTGCTAAATGTTAACTAAACAAGCTTAGCCAAGAAGCTGAGCTCATGTAGGAGTTTTCTGCATTTTCTATTAAGCTGAACATCTCAATACAGAAGGGAGGGGAGTAGTGATTTATTTTGTTCATCGGAAGGAGAGAGTAAAAAAGGTTCACCTAGGGCATTAGGCACAACGAATAATTAGATTATAAAAAAAAAAGAAAACATAAAAAACCCACCAAAAGCAAAGTGAGCAAATTCAGAATCTCAGTGTCAAATTAACCCAATATATAAAGTCAGCACATTCAAAACCACAGATGTTCCCCAAGCAGGTCTTCGAGAAGTATCAGAGATATTTTTAATATACACAGTGTAATGGGAATATTTGTTTACACCAAGCCTACAAATTCTGTATATACTAGGAGATAAAAATTTAATGACATTGTAGTCTCTACCGTGTACTAGAAATGTCCAAACAGGGGCTAAAAGAGAAAGATAATCAAATGATACTGCAAAAACTTGGTTCTATATTCATTTACCCTTTGAACTTGGTTGACATGAAGACCCTCATTTCCTGTGCCTACCCATCTCCTTATGCCTTGTGCTGTTCTACTCAATATTCAATCCTGGGTAACGTTCTGCAGTGGAAATATAAATCACTAAATCTACAGATGGCAAGGGCAAGAAACAAGCCACCCAGAACCCAGAATAAATAATTCACAAAAGCCGTAAGGCCAAGATAGGAATGTGTTCTCCTTATTTTCTGTGCTGAAATACTTTTCCAAAGGTTTAGAAATAGGTATTTACAAACAAGAGTCAAGTGACTTGACTCTAGAAGTCATTTTTTCCTGTGGTATCAGCAGGATAACATTGATTTATTTGGGGACAAGTTCAAGTCCAGCATTTGTTCTTTGTAGACTGCCTCTCTAAAGGTGAAACTCATAGTTCAAATCTTATACACCAAATAAATTCCACTTAAATCTACCTTGATGGCTTAATTGGGGTGTATGACTTGTGTTGGCCTCCTGTAGAGTGTTGGATTTTACTCTATATTATTTGACCTTATTGTGAGAACAGTGCTGCATCTTTTACTGTTTGTTTTATTCATGATCCTGAGGTGAATATAATAAATAAAAGCTTGAGAAAGCCTTTTTGAAGCAATTCCACTGTCAGAGGAAAGCACTGTTTACCTTACTCTCAGATAAATAAGGGGACCACAAGCACCAGCGGTACTCAGGTTAACTGTTCACTCTAGACACATGGTTTGACTTCATTTATGACTTTACAATTCCCCCCCAAACCCCAGTCTCAGCTGTTAAAACGGCATGAGGTACATACCATACTGAAAACCCATAAAAGGGTTCTTCCTCTTTAACAAATTCTTCTGCCTTCGTTGTGGGAAATGGTCACATCTAAATTAAGCACGAGGAACAATTTCCTCACTGATGACTGCGTGGGATTTTTAGACACATACACAAAGTGTGTATTTGCACTATATGTGTTCCATCAGCACATAAACTACCCCGTGCTTGCTCTGCTGATGCTCCCATACATTGCCAAGTGAAGCAATGTGCATCTAGAAACCGCACTGCTTCATCAGAACATTCAGATTAATAAACGCCAGTATCACTAACAGAGGCTTGTTTTCTGGAACCAGTGTCAAGTTAATAGGTTTACACGTCGTTCAGATACGGCTCACTCGGCTGCATCTTGGACTGGTGTCAGCTTTACCACCCTTATGATGATAAGTGAGCCTGATGAGGTAAGTAAAGGGACGCTGGAGCATGGCGATGGGAAAAGCACAGACCCCACAGCTGGATGGCTCCAGGCCACTGAGTTCCTCCCTCTGCAATTCGCCATCACCCCTGGCAGCACGAATTCCCGGCAGCCAAACCGTGCAGGCACCGTGAGGCAGCCTTTAGGGAGCAAGGCAAGGACACCTGGTGAAGAAGGCAGAAGGTCTGGGGTGTCCCTGGTCCAGAGCAGGGAAACGCAGTGCCCTGGAGGTGCGGACACATGAGGTATCTAAACACAGGAAGATTTATTAGTGAAATGCCACCATGGCTTTTGATTAGAAGGAAATGATTCAAAACTTCTACTCAAGAGAATACTTGAGTGGACTCAGGTAAAGTCATAAAAGCTGCTGTAACAACCTGAAGCTCACGCTTCCAGCGCACCTCCCACCGTGCAGAAAGCAGCGGTGGTCCTGAGCCATCCTGCAGGCTCTCCGGCTTCCCCAGCTTTACCCTCAGCTCCACTTATTTATGGGTCCTTCAGCACCAAGCCACGTACAGCAAAGGAACAAGAAGGCTTTTGGAGAACAACTGTGACACACTCCTCATGGAAGAAAGCAGCAAATGGCTGTCAAAAGTAAGAGTGAAACTACTCCCCTATCACCCTGGCAAACACTCTGCAGGGAAAGCATAACCTTGAAGGAGGAGTAAGAAAAGCTGAAAGTCCCCTGATAAAAACTATCCTCATAAAACAAACACACTGCTGCCCTTTAAAGGAAATGACAGCCCATGACCTCATGTTCCAGGAGCTTTTTGTGTCTGTTACATTTTTCAAGATACAGATACTAAGTCTAGAGCAAAATGTCAACCATACATATACTCTTTAATAGCCTAAGGAGAAGAATTAGTCAAAGAAGAAAAATCCCCTAACCTTGCAATTTTTCTCTATTACTAGATATTGACTATACTGAAACTCATAATAGCCACTTCACCAGCAGAAGAAGGGCAAAAGCAGCAATTACTTGTTCACAAAGAGAAATATAAAAACTCCACAAGGTACAATGCCTGAAATTAATTTAGGAATAGATTCAGGTGAATTTTCTATCTGAAATTTTTAAGGGACTTAAAAGTTAAATATCAGTTTCTCTAACTATTCAATATTTCACAATATAAAACAAGCTCCATAGAATACTGTTAAAATCAAAAAATCTATTTCATCCTGATGATGCTGACAAATTCTCTTCAGCTACTCTTTAATACAAATACTCAGAAGTAAAAGAGTCTTCAAACAAAATTTCAAACATGAAGGAAATTTTCAGAGATCCCCCCAAGTATCACAGCTGATCTCTTTTTATTGTGGTTTTTTTTTTTTTGGAGGTGTGAACAGAATTGGATCCAGAAAGTATAAAATATTTGTGCAGTGTAATATGGTGGGGGGAAGAGAAAAAGCTTTCTTAACAGTAATTAGAGCTCTTCCTATGAATGTTTTTTATGACCTGTCAGTCTGGTCTGAAAAACATCTCCTCTTTACAAAAACTGTACAGAGGATACGCACACCCTTGGCTCCATCATGCTTGTCCCAAAGGTACAGGAGAAGGAAAATATCCAGGACCATTTAAATTTGCCTCTGGCCACAAATATTGTATTTCAAATCCTGAAAACCTCTGTAGGAAAAAAGTGAAAATAAATACACTTTCCTATCATGCATCTTCAAGAATTCCAGTTTACCCTATTTATATTCACACTGCATATAGCTCCAAAGAGCATCCTCCCATCTGGAAATGATGTGACAAACTGTTTTGGTGCCATCTGATATCCCAACAGCAAGTGAGGAGCTCTACCACATGCCAAACCATTGCCCAAGGCCTCTGAGATCACAGAGTGCACGGTGAAGGTATGAAAATAACCCCTGTTGCTGCGTAACAGATGTCAGGTGCAAAGATGTTTCTCAACGGAGCAGCAAAGCACATTTCATTTTAGGCCTAATAATTCATGAGTTTAAAGATTCTAATATATCATGGTTAACACCCAGCAGCCACATATTCCCTGGAAAGTCTACTGTGAAGTGTCAGAGGAAGTCATATATAAACACATCAAATTCTAACAAGTAGATGCAGAACCACTGAAATCACTGTACCTCAAAATCACTTATTAGTCACACTAATTTAAGGTAACGCTCTAAAAATAAACCTCTGCTTCATAAGGCTAAGCTACGAATCACCATAATATATGAATCATAACTTCAAATGAAGTAATGAAACGACATGGGAAAATAATATGGTTTGTTCAGGAGAGTGCTGATTATTCCATTTCACAGAAGACTGAAAAAAAGCAAGTTTCATTATTTTTATATAATCATTCTAAATTGCAAAACCCTCCACACACCCAGCCTATTTAAATACCATTTTAACAATGCAATTGCTGGAGATGCGCCTCTCCTTTTTTAAAAAAAACCAAACCCTGCACCAGTAACAACACCTTAATTTATTTTCCTATTCATTATTCTAAGAGGCTGACACCTGGCGGAAACTATTTTGTTTATGTTCATTCATATCAGGGTACTCAGCTGGAGAAGGCCCAAGTGAATAATTATCTAATCAGTGGAAGAACAGTGCACTTCACAGCACAGAGGAGATCCTGGAATTCCCACTCTGTGAGAAAGAGAAATTCACATGCAAGCATGAAAGTCTCAACATTTGAGATCTTTAAAGATGAAAAAATACAATACTTGTTCAAAATTGTTACTGTGGTTGTCAATCTTTTATCCATGCCATAGGTGGGAAGGAGTCAATAGACTCTGTCCATCTCAACTCGTTTTGAGGCAGGGGCACATGGGCACAGGGAATCTAGGAACAGATTCTGTGGGTCCCACATCCAACCCTACACCAGTGGCAGCTCCTGAGCACACATAACCCTACTCACAGGAGATTTAGTGGAGTTAGCCTTACACCAGGGAGGCTGCATGCTTAAGATGTAACATTACGCGTGTTTTCACCACTGAAGTTTGAAGAACTTTGTGAACACCCTTCATTCAAACTCTGATTCTCACGCAGAGGAATAGAACAGAAAATCTCCTGAATTCGAATCTCTCCTTTCAGGGATAAAGTGTCCAGTGACTGGAATCAAAAGTATTTACTTAATTTCCTTAGATATAGCTTACACGCTCCCCAGACATCTTAGGCCTTATCGTACAGGATATCAGGCTGTCACTCTAGGGCTGAGCACTTACACGTTAGGCACTGAACTAAATATTCAGGTTTCCAAATCTTTAGCTGATTCATCCTCTTTCATAAAGAGGCCTTATGTTTATGCGTAAATACTTGAATAATTGTAGGGTACGAACACACAGCAGAAGGCTGTGCCTCTGCAGCTGCTCTTGAGCAATGAATCCCTCCAACATGAAGAACTTCTTTGTATATGTTACATTTGTACCCCTTTGACATCTTGATTAAAAATCTAACTAATCTCATCGGAAGTCTCACCCCAACGCAATCACTTATACTTTGCCCAAAATGATGCTGCAGCACCCCTGTGGCAGAGACATGAGAGGAGATGCTGGTTTGTGGAGGTTCTCTGTTGAGTGGACAGAGAGCTGCCAACATACCAGCTCCATTACCATCACAGACAAATCAGAACTAATACACTTCATCATACTGCATGAGTTACACTTTTTAACTCCAGAGACTGACTAAATTAGACTTTAAGTCTTCTGAATCACACCAAAGATGGATAACAAGCTCCCAAAAAATCCATCATGCATTTTCTCACTCTTTTATAATACATTAAAATACAAAAAATGGAATACCATGAATAACACAAAAACATGGAACTTGGTCAACATTTCCTGCTTTATAATAACCAAAGCTTTTAGTTTTTCATAGTGTCATAATGTATTATATGAAGTTGAAACTGATGAAACTACTTTAAGCTAGATAAAAGTAATTGATTCACAAATCAAAGTTGTAAAGCACAGTCAGGGTTTTCGCCTCTCAGAAACCATGTTGAACAGGTTGTAACAGGTTGCATCTGAAATCTGTGCTCATTTCTTCAAAAGATATATAGGAACTCCACATTCCCCAAAGCTATCCTCTGCAACAGCTAGAGCAAGAAATATTAGAAAAGAATAAAAAATAACACAGCAGACTAGAGGTAGTGGCCTAATTTCTGGTCCAATATGGTGTAAATATAATGTTATTTTCAAAGGTGCATCAATACACAGAGATAGATCCCAAGCCTGTGTACCCCTGTTGACTTTCTTGGAATCCTGGTTACTTATAATAATTAAATTAATAGCCCCCTAAAAATGTAATAGTATAAAATTACAAACATAAATATTCATGAAGACAGCGAGAAAAAAATGCTACTCTAGTTTAAACAATGGAGACACAGGGTCAGTGAGTTCCATCACCTGGAGAACACTTACATTCTAACAGTGCTGCAAGAAGCTCTGACTAATTTGAAAAAGACGTGTGGAATCCTCACATAATTTTGAATGACATGAATTACACTCCTCAGTCCTAGATTAGCTTCTGGGACACAACACTGCATTAAATATATATCTATTACTGTAATACCATGCTAGATAGACTGAAGGTTTAATACATTTGCTTTAACAGTGCCCCTTTTAGGTTTGTCTGGTTGGATGTTTAAAAGCAGATTACTGGAAGACCTGACTATTTCGAGAGGGTATTTTATTAGCTAGATTTGCTTATGAACAAAAGCACCGAAATTAATTAGCTTCAGATAAAGTAGGACAAAAACATCACCAATACCGTTCTCTAAATTAGAATACTACATTACAAAGCTTCAGGAAGCCTGCTTCCTTTTTCCCATACAGATATAGATATATATAAAAGCATCGAAGTACACACACTCATTTAACAAAGCTCTCTCTCCCCTTTACTGGCTTTTGTATCTAAGTATTTCTTAGCTGTTCTGAAAAAATCTTGTTAGACAAAGCATCTTGATAGAGAAAGTTACAGCCACAGAAAAAATGAAGCTGAAATGCTGGTTTCACCTGTAACTGTTAATCTTTTTTCCCTCATAAAGCAGATAATGACTGATGGCCCAACTATGACACGCTCCAGACCAAACGCATCCCTGATGCGTCTGCAGTGACTCTGACCAGCTTGGCCCTTTTAGCCCGATAAATAATGACGACAAACCACCAATAATGCTCTTACATGTCCTTACCTGTATTAAAAGCCATATTATTTAGATATCTTGAAAGCTTTATAGAAATATGGATAGTTACTGAGGAATCTCAAAGTGGCCAGAATATCCTCTAAGGTACTCTACTTCCTATTCTGACTTCTACACACTAAATTGCCAGAATTTCTGACATGGAAGAAGACATTGGGAGCCTAGGTGTTGAGGCTCAAATGTCAGTGCTTATCTCTTAAAGTCTGTTTCCAACTGCATTGTTTTTGCTAAATTCTTTGTGTAAAGATAAAGAGATAAAATTCCTCTTTAAAACTTGTAGCACTCATGGGAAAATTAAAAGATCTAGTTCAATCTAATGGTATTTAAAATTGCAATCGAAAGATTATTCTAAAAAAACTTAGAAATTCGTGAGTAGTCTCTACACCACAGAATTCAAAAAGGGCAAGAAAACACCACATACGAAGAGGACATTTTATGAGCATGAATTCAAGAGAGATCATCTATGAGCAGAAAATAATTTGGAGAAGGAGTTACCTTTGAACCCCAAGAAATTTAAACTCTCTCAAACTGGACGATTCCTGGAGAATTAATACTATGTTATACTTAGGTCAGGCTTTGGGTTTAATTAATGAAAGAGAAAATAATGGGTACTACTTATTAACCCACAATACATTTTCCATATCTTTTAAGGTTAATTTATGCTTTATTTTAAAATGCCTACGAACCTTGAATTTATGAGGAACTTCCAGCTAGAGTCACATCTAATATACCAGGATTTTGGTACTAAACACATCCAATATACCAGGATTTTGGAACTATAATATATTCATCAAATATCTCTGGTGCCTCCAGTTGTCATCTGTCAGTCCTCAGTCCCAGGTATTTCCACCTCACTGGATACTGGCTGGAGTCTCCAAGAACACTGTTCCAGAAATAAGGATGCAACTTTCAGAAATGATGCTAAAGCATACCTTGTTGACAGTTTTATAGGTTTTTATAATACTCAAGGCGATGCACACATTGAGCGCATGAAGCATGACTCATTTTATTGGCAGGGTGTATCTTTTGCCTAGCACATTTCATATTTTCTTCTTAGATGAAAGTCAGTGTATTAATGCAAAATGAGATATGGCCATTACATATTTCACCATAAATCCTATTACATTTGTGATAACGGTTATAGTACTATTTACAGCCTTTTGGATCTTTCTTTTCTGGTGAGTACATATAAAATTAATATATTAAAAGTTAAAGGACTTAAGATCACATCTCCGTTATGCTGGGAGTTACTTATGCCCTTCTAGAAATTTTAAGATCAGCAAATTTTTGTCTTTGCTGTATTTACCCAAGCGGGAAAAAGCAGAGAAATCATACACGGGGAATAAAAATGTTATGTTTTGAATACTTTTAAACTATAGCTAATATCAGAACAGCCTATACAGTATAGAGATGGTATTCAGTTTCTTTCTCTATCTTACGGTAATCACTGAAACGAACTCCAGCCAGAAAACTGAGAAGCTGGCATAAAGCTAGTTTTTCCTCTTGACTCTCATATCCTATACTGAGCCCAACTGAGCTGGAGAGAAGAATTATCCACACTACAACTGACAAAATTTGAGAATGCAAAACACAGATCTCTCAGAGAACAAACGTGATAGCTCTCTAAATGCAGAATATACATTTGTCTCCATGTGGCATTCTCCATATTGGGACTCCTGAAGTTTAAAACTATCCATAACAAGAGAGCCAAATTAAGCATAGCTTCAAAAATAATTAAAAAACGTTAATTGTAAGAAGTTTGAGGATAAATTAATTCATGTTGAAAATGTTTATCTGGCAAATGATTTGTTTCTGGACACAATTTGATCACTTTGGTCAAATTTCAGAGGTTCATAGGTCATCGATGTTATGTTTGCTATCTCTACAACTGACGTGCAAAATATAAATAATATTAAAAAAAAACAACCTGAATTTTAAGAGAAGTACAGGATCTGAGAAGGCTGCAAAGTTTCCAATTGTTTTAAAGAAAGGTACATGAGTTACCATAGCACATAGTATGTATACCAAAGCTAAGGATGCTCAAGTTTAGGCTTCATTAACTACAGAAATTCTGATATATCACAACAGTGCATATTCCTAAATGTTATAATTGTATATAAGATCTCATGGCTCAAGCTACAAAGGAAGTAGCTTTACACTAACAAAAAGTTCAGAAAGTAGGATTAAAAAAAAACTAAACAAGAATGTTCCCTGGGTCTTCTCTGAGTATATATACATATGTATGTCTTAATAACGTATTGTTAGAATATGCTGATATTTGAGAATTAATACATTACTTGGAATTATTCTTTATTATTTTAGACTTTTTTGAAATTAGTTTCATCAAAATGATCTGGGATACAATCAGGGAAATTCAAAGTAGGTATTTACACATCAAAAATGCTCCTTTGATGCTTTATCTTTGCCTAGTATCAGTTGGCTACACTCTATGACACCATATGTGTTTGGGTATTTATACAACCATGAGTGTTCTATGACAATAACTGGTTCGTGGTCAAAGCTAAAAAAAAAATGATGAGGAGAAGATCCCAACTATAAAAGCACTGTACAGACCCTTCTAGCCAAGGAGTAGCTGATGCAGTGCTGAGTCTGTGTCTAAAGTGCAGAATGTGGGACTCGCCTCCAGATGAACGCCTGGCTAATGCCAAATGTAGATGAAAACTGTATTTCCTTGTCTTTTTACATGGCAAGTATTCTGTGCACATGAGCTGGAAGGGAACCATGGTGTGGCCTTGCCAAATGCTCAGTCTCAGCAATCAGAACAAGGATCCAAGAGCAGAGCAAGCAACTTGACGACTTCAGAGTTTAGCTGTAGCCTGAATCATATTTATGCATCTATCCATCTCTGTTTACTGCAAAGAGAGTTTAAGCTTAAAATGACTAATGAGGTACCCTATACTGTACCTTTGCTAGGTGCCCAAATGAGCCAAAACAGTGTGAATAACATCAAAATAGTCCGTGGACACATTTATATGTGTATGTGCACACATATAACAACAGTATCAAGGTATCTAAGTGACATAAGCATGTTAAGATTTGAAAGGAGTTTAAGCACCATCTTAATACATGGACACATCCTGCTACCTCATTACTTAAGCAGGAACCCTAACTCTTGACTAAAAACATCCAACTTTTTCTAAAAAGTAAAAGCTGTGATTCAGAAAATATAGGATACATACCTTCTAGTATATTTGTATTCAAGAAGGATAACTTTCCACGTTTTATCTACCTCAGAGGAATCTCGTGAAGCTTAAACAGCACATCTAAGTTTTTCACAGTCTGCTGATTGCAAACAGGCTGCAAAAGAATTCCAAAACTAGACCATAGTTTATATATACCTGATATATACACCTGAAAAGTATCAGCTTGTCTTTTGTAGTGGTCTCTAGTTAATACTTAATTAAAACATAAAAGATATAGTATAGCTCTTCCCTGAAAAGTTCTTCCACAGGTTTATGAAACCACCTATGACCTCCTGGCCCCATCCAAAAGCTGCAAGTCTTCAGATTTACAAAGCTACAGCTACATGAGCCAGTGAGCAAACTGTTCAATATCTATCTATTTGTCAAGAACACCAAGCTTATACATTCTGACATCTGTTGATAGCTCTCCTCCCAACAAATCCGGTGAGAAAGCATGTAGCAACATGGAAGAATAGAGGAAAAAAGGATATAGAGAAAATGACCTGCTGAAGCAACTGAACTACATACCTGAAACAAAACTCACTGGATATCTCCCTCTTTTACTTCCATAAAATAAGAGAAAAAATAAAATGAGAGAAAAAATGAGGAGGAAAAGTGCCAACATAGAAAAGAAAAAGCATTTTTACTGAAATTTTAACTCTAATCTTTTATTGAAAAGAAGAGAGGAGGGAAAAAATGGTCAAATGGGGAAGTTCTTCAGAACTTTTCCAATTTTCTGTAACTTCTGTATTTTTCCCTTTTAATTCTAATCAGCAACATCCCTTGTGAAGTTATTTACAGTTCCTTACCAGTTATGAATAAAAAATAAAAATAAAAGATTGTGCTCTACAGTATCTCTCTTATTTACATCAGTATCTCTGCAGACAACGTTATTCTTTACTTGAGCTATTTCCAATTCAGATTGAAGTGAAAGAATCAGTCCTCACTAGTAATTTAAAAATCCTCCATTCATGTGTGCCAGGTTTTATAGATTTTGGAACATGTGCCAAAAAGTGGCTGCTTAAGACAGGGTGTTTTAGGAGAGGGAATTGTGTGAGAAAGAAAAATGAATAAAACAATCACAAAAATATTTTATTCTTCTGATTGAATTTTTATCTCATCTCATTATCATGCACTTGCTTATTTTTTTCCTAAAGCCAGTGATACTGAATGCTGATAAGATTATGTTGGTGCAGCTCCAGCCCATCACATAATTTAAGAAACTTGCACACATACATTTTTAAACAAATAAATCTGCCCTGAGAGTAGTTCAGAACTGGGGTAAAGAAATAATCTGAATATTGTCAAATACTATATAAAAAGGTGACTGGTGGCAGATGATAAACTACCTAAATGATTCACTGCTGCTCTTGGAAAGCTCTACCTTAATCTGCTGTCATACCTCAGTACTGTTGGCTGTGCTCATACGGCAATGACCAGCAAAGTCAAAAACAAGCACCTCAGAGGGGGTCAGTGAAAATAAAGTTACTGTAACATGGAACAGCGATTTAAGAACTAGTGCAGGAGAAGGTTTTCTTATCATTCAATGTTAAAACCTATCACGTACATGGTTAAGGTTATTGACAGTGTTCAGTGCTTCTAGAAAGCGAAGTTCACTGTCACTCAACCATCTGAAAAACAAGGAGTGAAGAATTAGAGTACTTCAGTTTTATATGACTGAAAAGCTAGAAGATGTACTGTCAGGACAGAAATTGAAGTAACCTTAATTCTTGTTGCAGGCACTTGAAAGAGTCACTGCATTCACTGCTGCAGCTCTGGGTCACCGAGGGATCTGCTGGAGCAGCTTCCCAGGGCTGCATTGAGAAGTGAGACCCAAGGACGAACATGAAGACTGTAAAGGTGAGATGGAGAATTCATCCACAAATTCTAGTCACCATCTCCCCTCACCCATCTGTGCCAAATGAAACATATATACTTAAATTTATATAGTTGTATTTTGACAGATATTCCAAATTCACTGCTTTTACCAATCTTATGAAAGTGTAAACACTTAATAAACGTTTTTGGACCTATTACTATTCTACGAAATGTGACAATCTGTATATAAACACAAAATAACACTACTACAACTACATATATATATCTACTAAGACATCATATGATCTTTCATACTGCTGAGAGCCGAAATGACAGTGACATTAAGTGCACTGCATTGTTTCTGCTGGTGAACTGCAGCATCCAACACAGTAACCTGTTTTCAAAAACCTATTTTAATGTAAATCATCAATTTAACCAGAAGGAGAGCTATGAAAGTCAGTACTATTAGGAATCTGCTGTAAGCAAATACAGCAAGACACTCATTCAAATAAACGTTCAATTCAAATAAACACTCTTATACCTAAATTTTGCACATAATTGCTCAAAATGGCTGGAAATACAGAAAGTCATGTATTCTTTTATTTAATAAGAACAGAAAAGAGTTTTCTCCATCAGCTAAAACATTCTCTTACAGTTAAAGTAATACAGAAGCAACTTCATTTTCCACTCACTCCACACTTTCTGCATTTAATTTTCATGAGCCCTACAAAGCTCTTTTAAAATCATGCAGTTTCTGTGTTTCAAAGGATTATAAACTTCATGGGTGAAGAATCCCTAACAAACATGCTGGGGCATGTTGTCATGTCACTTCTCCTTATATTGACAAGCCAGTGATGAAAGCTGGATGTACGTTCCACAATTCTGATCCACTTCAGTTTCTAAATCAGATACATGAAAGACAGCTCGATATGAAATATAAGTCAAGATGTGCCAAGACCTCTGAGAATTCATAGAATCATAGACTGGACTAGGCTGGAGGGGACCTTAGAGATCATTTAATCCAATCTCCCTGTCATGGGCAGGGACGCCTCTCAACTAGATCAGGCTACTCAAG
>NW_009705392.1:104517-142511 GCF_000703405.1 Apaloderma vittatum
CCAATCTAAATCTATTCTCCTTCAACTTAAACCCATTTCCCCTTGTGCTATCAGTGGACACTCTTGTAAAAAGTCCCTCCCCAGCCTTCCTGTAGGTTCCCTTCAGGTATTGGGAGGCACCTATTAGGTCCCCTCGAAGTCTTCTCTTTTCCAGACTGAACAGTCTCAGCTCCCGCAGCCTGTCCTCATAGGAGAGGTGCTCCAGCCCCTGGATCATCTTTGTGGCCTCCTCTGAACATGCTCCAACAGATCCACGTCCCTTTTATGGTGGGGGCACCAAAACTGGACACAGTATTCGAGGTGGGGTCTCACAAGAGCAAAGTAAAGGGGATGAATCACCTCTCTTGACCTGCTGGCTACATCTCTCCTGATACATTTCAGGATGTGGTTGGCCTTCTGGACTGCATGAGCGCACTGCTGGCTCATATTGAGTTTCTCGTCTATGAATACCCCCAAATCCTTCTCTTCAGGGCTACTCCCAAGCCACTCTGTGCCCAGTCTGTATTTGTGCCTAGGACTGGCCCAACCCAGGTGCAGGACCTTGCATTTTGACTTGTTGAAGCTCACGCAGTTTGCACTGGCCCATTTCTCAAGCCTGTCAAGGTCCCTCTGGATGGCATCTCTTCCCTCAAGTGAGTCCACGGCACCACACAGCTTGGTGTCGTTGGCAAACTTACTGAGGGTGCACTCAGCGCCGTCCATGTCGCTGACAAAGATGTTAGAAAATGGGCTGATTTCCATCACAAATAAAAGTGGTCCAAAGGCTTCTCTATTTACAACTGTCTACTCCATGAGACTGAGATCACAGGGATGCTGGAATATAATCTTTCTTTCACTGGTCACAAGTTCCTGAAGTGAGAGGTGCAGGGAACCCCAAAGGCTTTCACCTCAGGTCCACTGGGATCATCAAGGGTTAGTAGAGGCATAACAACGAATAAAGAACTGGGAAATCAAACAGAACAAAAAAATTAAAAGCTCAGACTGCTTATCTCAACAAGGAAAGCTTAAAAGAGGTTCAACTAGAGTGTAAGCATCTAAAATATATCTGAGACTACAGAAGACAAATGCGGAGCCTCACATGTATAGGTGAATACCCAGGTAAAAAAAAATATAGCCTAGAGACCTTCATGGCTAAACCAGACTTTGTATTATACACAACTGGTTCAAAAAGGCAACGAGTCAGACTGAGCCCAGACAAGAATATGTCTATACATAAGGTGGAGCAATCCTCCTCTTTTTCTACTAACTGGTAGAACTCCCAGATAGAACACCACACATCGAGAAAATTGATGTGATTCCTGAAGAGACTAATGCAAGAACGAAGAGGGTGAACATGACTTTTCAACAGGTAGGACAGAGGAAAGTATTTTCAAGTCTAATCCATTAAGCTTGTAAGTAATTTAAAAGAATACTTAACACAAGCACCATACTCTGCTGTAGGAGTACTGCCACAAACAGGCATGGGCTTCCAAAGAACTAAGGTACCTATGTTTGCCAACGCACGGCTCAGAGACCAATGGTCCACCATGCTTCTCCTTCCCCCTATCCCATTTGGCACCTGCAGCTCACGTGGCTATGGCATGCATTCGTGATTCCCAACAGGATACCAGTCAACAGTGCTGGAAAATTATATTCACAAGGTATTAATAAATCCTGAACTAGAATTCTTCTCTTTGGAGCAACTCAGAAGATGATAGCTTCTGCAGCAGGAAGATCTGTATTTCTCAGTGACTTCTATTACTAGGGTTTAACCACTTAGGATCATTACAGGTTTCATTCTTCATAAATATAATTTTTAGTTTGGCAGGAGATAATAACATCCAGTGAGCTGACCCAATCTCAGATAATTACTATCAAAATTGGTCTTGCAGCTTCAATTGGAAAAAGTTTTATTCTTCATTTCCTGTCTAGAACTACTGTGCTGCATGGGCCCATGTCAGCAGTGACTGAAATAATTGCAAAAAAGTGTAGGACGAAGACTGAAGAATTAATTCTTTGCAAAGATCTCTTTTTTTTTTTTTCTGGTAGTAAAATACGCAGTGATAATGCTGTGTTTATATTTTTACTTCCATTCACTTCGACAACTGATCAGTTGCAATCCAATCCTCATTATTCAGAATGTAAATTACAGCATTTAGTTGCATGTGGACGTAAGCCCCATGATACGACCTATTTCCACTACTAGGGACTGGTCATCATCATAAAGTTAATTAATATTTTGCCATTGACTTAAGTTGAGACGCAAACAAGAAAGCTAAGAGGTTCACATCTAAACAGAATTAGGGTATTTAAAAGATATTTTACAACGTCTTTCTGAGCTTTAGCCCACCAGATTGCCAGCGATGGGATTTCCAGAAAAAAAACTGAAAAATTTCTTCAGATTGCTGCGTTAATTTAGCAGGCAAAGCATTCCCTGATGGTCCAAGAGAAAACAGATGTCATTTCAGTGAACAATTTCAAAGTACTCCCAGTATTCGAGGAGATCAGGGAGGTGATCGTGCCCCTGTACTCAGCTTTGGTGAGGCCCCACCTCGAGTGCTGTGTCCAGTTTTGGGCCCCTCACTACAAGAGGGACGTTGAGGTGCTGGAGAGGGTACAGAGGCGGCTGCCAAGCTGGGAAAGGCTTAGAACACAAGTCGTATGAGGAAAGGCTGAGGGATCTGGGGCTGTTTAGCCTGGAGAAGAGGAGATTGAGGGGAGACCTCATCGCTCTCTACAACTGCCTGAAGGGAGGTTGTAGAGAGGCAGGGGTTGGTCTGTTCCCCCTAGTGGAGAGTGATAGGACGAGGGGAAACGGATTTAAATTGCGCCAGGGGAGGTGCAGGTTAGATATTAGGAAGAATTTCTTTACTGAAAGGGCTGTCAGTCAACTGAGAGGGTTGTCAGGCATTGGAACAGGCTGCCCAGGGAGGTGGTTGAGTCACCATCCCTGTAGGTGTTTAAGAGACGGGTGGATGTTGTGTTGGGGGGAATCCTTTAGTAGGTTGATAGGGCTGGGACAAAGGCTGGACTCGATGATCCAGGTCTCTTCCAGCTGATACAATTCTATGATGATTAATTTATGAATTCTGCAGGATGTGTAACATTACTATTTTCTGTTACCTGAGGTGATGAGACAGGTGGGGAACATTTGTAAACAGAAATCAGATTAACTATGTTTTCTTCCTGTAGTCTGGATGATTATTTCTTAAAAAAAAAAATCTTTAAAGACAGAGAATGATTTAAATATGCAAGAAGGAACATCAGAATACCATCTGCTGTATTGTAGCCAGAGTACTTGGTCTTGCAGGTCAGAAAAGAAAACCTACAGAAAAAAGCTTGCTGACAAGACAATTTTTTATTCAGGCACGAAGTGTGAACATATTATTAAAAACATGCTTGCCATGGCCCAAAGAATCTTTTGCATGTCAGTTCTTTCTGAACAGAATACTTTCAGAAGTATTTGCTACAGAAGAAACTGCTGAGTATCACTGAAGTTCATGGAAAAACTACAGAAATAATTACTCAAGAGATTCTGAAGATTGCTTAAAAAAAGTATTGAGAACAAAAGTAATGAGTCAGTCTGAAACAATACAAACCAGGTATCTTAAAAAGCACGGCTGAAAACACCTTGACTGGAAAAAAAAAAAGTGTGTAAGATAAAATAGTCCTTGGTTGTACCATCCACACAATCCATAGCAGCGCACAGGCAGATTCAGGTTCCTTTTCAGAGAACACTGGAATGCTCACCGCAAAAGTGCTCCGGAGTATCCTTCTGTAAGCAGACTCAAGGTTTTCTGCCATTTCATCTGAACAGATACTGCATGACAAAAATCTTCCCTGAACTCACTGGTGTCTGCTTTGAAGAGAATATTAGAAGTGTTTGCAGACAGTTTGCAATTGCCGTTGAATTTCAATTGTTTTCACGTCCAGGCATCCAGAGCCCAACAGTGCTAAGAAGGCCATTTTAAAATCCAGTACCGACAAGCGGCTTCGCAGAGCTGAGCCGCAGTGTTAGCCCATAATGAATTCTCCACGATACTACAAAGCTTATAGAGGGTGATCAAAACATCATATAATGCTTTCAGTTCTGCCAGAGCTTTTGAACAAACTAAGTTTTGGAAGAGATTACAATTAGAGATACTCATTAGGGATGACTAAAGAGCTGCTGAACAAATCGGAAGGAATCATAACAATTTCCACATGTCAAACTCTTCTACTTATACAGCCATGAATCATTTGACATCATAGCACCAGGACACAAATGACCTTCAGGATCCAGACTATTTGTTTCTTAGAAGAAACCCAGCTACAAAGAAGCTGCGGTATATTATCAACAATATTAATAAAAATAGCTTTTTTTAGTAAGTTCTACTTCTGTGTATTTACCATTGAAATAATAGTAAAAAAACATGTGGACAGAAGACAGTGCGAAGTTTTAATTGTAAATCCAAAAGGAAGATCATAGAGGAATTTACCATGTGCTTAGCACACAAGAACAATGTAGTTGGAAGATGTTTTCCACTGAGAAATTTGTTTATGGATAACAAAATATCAGGACCAGAAAAAAGTAAGCATGGCAGACCAGGCTCACAATGAAGATAGAAGTTTTTAACAAGCTCTGAAAATTTCAAAGAAAAATGGAGAACTGCGTTTTTTCTTATACTCATAAATATTATGTTTACATTCCTCACTTTAAAATGAACAGTATTTCACTGTGTTCCTCCCAGAACTGCAAAAACTACCAGGAAATCAGAGTGAATTTCAAAGTGTGGTCAGTTAGTGCAAGCTCCCTGAATGTCTCTCTTCCCTCTTTATAACGAAGCTTGAAGACTTTACAAAAGCTGTTTTTGCCGTGCTGTTAATTTAGCTTTCAGTGTGTGATGTCTCGGGTATATTGTTAATCCATATTTTCCTCTCTGTTGTTTTACCGAAACAAAGCACATAGTGCTTTCAAAATCCTCTTCCACATCAGTCCCAGCAAAGGATCTTCATATTCACGTAAGATGGTTCTTCTCCTTTCAGATAGCAGGACAGAATTGATGAGGTGCACGAGCAGCTATCAGCACCCCAAGAAAGCTGTTAACAATTTTTGGCAGGAGAATCCATTAAATAGGTTCTATCTTGAATGAAGTATGGGCCAAGAAAGGCTGAATTGTACTGCTGATAAGTAACTCTATCCCACAATAAAGACTCATTTTTTTGGCTCTCAAGAAGATAAAGAACTGCTCTCTGGGACTTTGTTGGCAAACTGTGTTGGAATCATATTTTGGCAAGGATACAAGACATACTTGAATGCTCATTCACTCTGAACATATCTGGAGATGAGCAGTATTCATCTCCCAAAGAAGTCTTTTATTTATTACTATCAAAATATACCTGGCAGAAGTTCTCAGTTTACTTTAAAGGTAAGGAGGGCTAGAACATATTTGAGACTGCGAATAAATTAGCTCAGATACAGCATTTTTTTTTTTCACAATTTTAAGCACTTAATTTATGAAGGCTTACTTATCAATTGTCATTCTTTTCAAAGTTGTGGCTTTGTCATTGAGACAGGCAGAATGAACACGAGACAGGAATCACTTGCTTGCCCCAGTCAAGACTTCCAGAAAAAAAAAAAGAAGTTCATCTGGAAGATTTCTATGCCACAACTCATGAGATGGATATTCAAAAAAAAAAAAAAAAGAAGAAAAAATCCTCAGTAACAGAGGCTTAACCTTCCAGATATTCTACAAAAGAAAAGTTCATTCCAAAGCCCTGACAACTGGTGAGAATATGAAGTGTGGCCATCTTGTGAATGGATCTTGTACAGAAACAATTCACATCACTTCAACTGAAACAGCCTGGTTGAATCTAAAGGACAACATTCAAGTTTTAGCTTGTGTTTTTTACTAATTTAAAACCGTTTTGTTGCAGCATATGTGGTGCTATATTTTTAGTCTATTTAACTAAGACAAAAAGTAACGCACTTAAAACGTTACATCTAGTTACTGATAAATCTCCCTTGGCTTTTTGTGTCTCAAAATTTATCTGACACTGGAGCTGACCCGTGCAATGTATTTCATACACATAAGGGATGGCTCCTACCTCCAGGAGCCAGTGCTGCTGGCATGGCTGAAGGAGGAAACAAAGACAGAGGAAGGAACCAAATTAACACAGTTGGAAAAAGCAGCAGAAACCACCTCCTAGATTGTCTCTTAGTGCTCTGTGCATCCCAATGCATTTATTTACAGGGCTCTCCCTTCTGGGAATCGGTCTGCTTGTCTAGAAAAATCTGCTTCACTCACAGTATATTTCATGTAAAATGCTTATAATTGGCAGACTCTTTACTTTGAAAAAGTCTCCAGTTTCTCTCCCGTTTTAAAATTTCGTCCCAACAACAAAAGGAATGATGTGCATTTCTCTCTTGATTACTAGCAGAAAAATAAAGAGCTCCATTTGGAAGTGACACGAAGGAAGTACGACAAATTTCTGCATCGGGCCAGAGATACATCAGCCCTGCCTCGCTGGTGCTGCCTTGTGCTGGCCTGGCTCCTCGAGCAACCCACATTCCGTGGATCAAAACAAAGGATCTCACCATTTCTGTAACATTGTCCTTTTAAAGAAAGACTGGATGAATCTGTCTAGTTATTGATACCAGAGAAAGCACCATTATTTTATTTTCTCAGTTTTTGTCAACATATGCCATCTCCTTCCTTGAAAATAAAGGTTTGCTTTTAAGGTGTTTTCACAAAGAGATTCTTACAGTTTGTACAGAACTTGAATCTCGTATCTTGTTTTAAAATACACCTTTGATAAGTTTTCTTCACTTATTTAAAAGTAAGTTTTTAAAAACTATTTCACGAAGACCTGATCAAAATAAAATATAAAAGATAAGAGCTTTTGCATTTTATGAAGAAAACATCCTGCTAAGATGAAGAAAAGTGCTTTCCTTTTTCCACTTGATAATAAAATAACCTTTCCTTCTTTCATTAGTAAACCATGGCAGTACACTTTTTCTTAACAATTTTTAACCTTAACTCTTCTATGAAAAGAATTTTATAAATGTCATGGACAGACAGGACCAGCTGACAGCAGGTATAATGAGAGACTGGTGCTACTGTAGAAGCTCTTGCATGCAGCATTGCCAGCGTATCTTTACTGTGACCTACGGCCCCTCTGCTACTGAGTTCTGGGTCTCCAAAATACAAGAGAACAAAAGAAAGTGTTATTTTCAATTTAAAATCTTTCTTCACAGTACTGGCCACTAGAAATACAAAAAGGGTGGCTGGTGACCTGTGAGTGTGCTGCAAACTAATCTGTCACCAGCAGAGATGAACAAAGCAATCAGGAGACCACAGTAAAAAAATTATATCCTATGCTTTGTACACGGCTGCAGACACAATAACAGCTGTCCTTAATAGAATAAGACTGCTGGGAGAGATCGCCATTTGTTTCTTGATGTTAGTGTCTCCTTCAACAAAAATAAACAGTAATAACAGAGGCAGAAGCTTTGTTGCTGAGAAGTGCACAGGCTCTCAAGGGGATTTGGGAATTAAGTTGTCTTTGGAGGTCTTCCTAAAACATAGTGGCTCTTGAATCTTCACAGTTTGTCAATCAAAAAAAAAAAAAAAAGGGAAGAAATTCTTTCCAGCTATTCTGTAGAAGTCCCTTATACAAATAAGAGCATTTATACACAGTATTAAGAAGCAGCTCTACTTATTTTTTAAAAGACATTAGTTTGACCATTGTTATGATGTGGCAACACTGTTCTGAGTATAATAAAACAGTCAGTAACCACTACACTACTACAACCAAAGAAGAAAAGAATGCAGATACAGAACTAATACATTTTAATGTGAAATCTTAGAAAGCTGTAGATTTCTATTTTTTAAGTCTTCATTTTGCTTCTACAGAATACATCAATTCTGCACCATCTCTGGAAAATATTCTAAGAATTACTGGTAAACACAAAGTCAGAATTCTCAGGCAGGGTAAGAGACATTCAGACATCCATTCGAGGAGCCTGGTGTGAGCAGCTGAGGAGCTCACTAATGGTGCCGGGTCTCCCTCCTGCAGCACCGAATAGCTCTGTTGTGCAGACACGGCCGTAAAAAGAAAAGACTTTCACAAGATGGCCAGTCTGGATTAGTGCTCTCCCTAAGGAAAAAATATGTCATATAGATTCATGTACTGCACCTGGTTCACTTCTGATCAATTAGATTTCAGCCTGAAATGCAGATGAGGAAGCCAAATGCTTAGACCTGTGGGCTGGGATACAGATGCCCAGAGAAAGCTTCATCTTCTGGAAAATGCCTCTGACATTCAAAGGAGAGCAAAGCAAACTCTCAAGGTCTAGTCGCAGCAGTGAAGAAGCGAGGGGTTTGTTTTTTTCATTGACTTTTGATCAAGACAGAAACTTAAATTAAAACTCTACTAAATGTATTACTTTTTCTATCATGTCCAATATACACAATGTGATCTCACTACTGACAACTTCTCCTCGGCGTCAACAGAGCATTCTTCACAAAAATATTGGTAAACATGATCAAAAAGGGTCCAGAGTGATGCAAATACATTTGATGTGGGCATCTGTGTTATTTTGCCATCACAGGAGAGCTAACAGTACTACAGCTCCCGATTGTTTGATCACTCTAGCGGATACCATGAAGCGTAATTGATAAATGTCAGATCTGCTTTGTACACAAAGAGTTTTTACTGTGAAACACTGCTCTTTGAGCTCAGGACAGAGTTAATTAAAAAGTTGGTACCAAAGATAACATCCTCAGCAGGCAACATCTATTGATCTCCTCAGTAGCTTAAGAGAGAGAGAGAGAGACTGATATGAGATTATAAACTGTTCGCACAGAACAAGGCTGATTGCCACAACTTTTCCCTATCTTACATGCTCAAAATATTAAAAGTACAAAGAGTAGCAAATCATCAAGAAACAATACCAAGCCAACACTGCTGTTTCTCTGTGTTGTACTCTGCCTGTTCAAATTCTAAATAAAAATCTCGATTTCTTCAATATGTTTATCTTCTACTTTCCTCCTACGGCTATTAATTTCATTTAGAGATTGGAAATTTATTAAAGGCTTTCACTGTACTGTGAAGGCTTACACCTCTTCCCACAGTTAACACTCAGACTCCTGATACATAACTGCATACCTTAGCTTTACTTCTTTATCCTATTCTATCATTTAGAATGGATCTGAAAACATTAAGTAGAGAAAAAAATCAGGGTTTTTTTTGTAGATTGCATTTTATCTTCATGAGCAATTTCTTGGTATTTTTCTGTTCCAGAATATTTTTTTGTGAAATTCAGAGCGTATGGGTTCCTCACTGAACACCTATGTTATTTAATTTGGGAACATCTTAGAGATACGAGAAAGCACTTGTATAAAAATATTTCTCTTTTTGCAGTTTTTAAAACCGAAACTTAGATGCTGGTATCATTGTTTTTGTGTTTAGGAGTTTCCAGAAGTGGCAGAACTACTCCAATGGAGCTTTCAAAAGAATGGATGCAATGATTAAGTTCAATCTCTCAATTTTCAAACTAGTTTCAAAACTGTCCACGTTGTTCTGAGTGAGAAAGCTATTCCTGTCTTGGGGTCTCTTCACTGAACTTGCTATTTTCCCACTACACTTAGGAATATCCAAGACTACGGGCTAGTACGTCCCAGGCACTCTCACCATGTGCTGCCAGTTTTAGCTCTCCTCTCCCTCGGGTCAGACAACGGCTCTGCTCACTCCTGTTGAAATGCAGGGGTCTGCTCCCCCTGAACAACCCAAGGTTCAAAGACAATAACATGTAATTTTTTTCCTTAATACCTTTAATCACATATTGCCAGCGTAATCCATGCCCTCAGACTCTTTAATAAAGCTCAGTTTGAGAGCAGCCTTAGACCTTAGCTTTCAGATATTTTCTCATTTTGTTTTATTAGCATTATTATCCAGTAATAAACCACACATGCTAGGAGGATGTAAGGAAGCCAGTTATTAGGTCTCTCAATTACGACTGGCCAAGGAAGCTCTAGAGAAGGTCATTTGCTACACGTGTTTGAATTTCCAGAGACTCGTAACTTTTTGGTCAAGTGAGTAACAGTTGACCTTATCTGAATGAGTGGATCAGGGTTCAAAATAAATCCTTCTTCAGGGAGAGCAAACAGTGCTTTCTGTTATGGTTCTATTGTTCTCTTCCATTTTAAAGACATGATGTTGGTATCTTTTCAAAAACAAGATGATACCTTCCATTTGTGAGATTTTCTTTTCTGCCCTGGCCCTTCTTGGTATGGTCAGTGTGATGCCTCAATTCTCTAGTTAAAAAATGCTGCTAAAAGCCTATCTTTTCCTAGCATATTGGAATTATTTTACATAGCAGGATCTTGGAGCAGCACAATTGCAGCTCAGCACCTATATTAATCTAAATTAAATTAGCTACTGAGCCTTCCAGCTGGAAATCCCTTATTATCAGTGACTTCCTGTTGGAATTATGGTGTAATTCAGAAGAAAAGCCAACCCAGAGCCCAGAGCATTAAGCTTGTTGGGTATATCAAGGCCATGTCAGAATGAGGAAGAAGTGATCAGCCATGAACAACATGGCTAAAGGATAAAACACAGCCAAATTGATCTTTCTTACAACTTAGTCATTGCATATTCATGGCATCAGGGGACAAGAGATCAGCACTTTTTAGGATCAAGACAGTTACACAAGCTGACTTAACTCTTTTTTTTTACTTATTTCAAACTGAATGAAAACCCAAAGAACCAAATCCTCACATATACAAAGAAAAGAAATGGCCTGATTGTTGCGTCAAGAACAAGCAGACCAAGTCATTTTTAGAACATTCAGAATACTGAAGGGTCTCTTACAGGCTTCGCAGAGGGTACTGTAAAGCTTGCAAGGCATGGGAAGAGGCAACCAGGCAAAGCAGGTTTGCTTGGGTAGCAGCTGAGGATTACAGGAACTTTGTTGGGGTCAGGGTTTGTCTAGTTACGGCCTGAGAAATCTGACTATCTTTTGCTACATAGCATGCAAATACCTTATTCAAAAAGAAAAATTTTATCAGGATTTGTCTCACAGTTATCTGTTATCTCTTGTTATTACCGAAAATAATGGTTAAGTGATTCCAAAGGATTTTCATACTGATTGCAGATTATATGTCAACATGATGATCTTTGCGATGTGTCTGCTATGTCCTCTCAGGCAACACATTTTTTTTGCAGTGCTGATACTCTTGGAAGAATTTCCACAAAATGCAATCTCTATGGAGTGTATTACGATTTTTCTAGCCCCCCTGTCAATGCTCTCAATTAGTGACCATAAATAATTCCATTTTATTATCTTCCTTGTGCATTTTTTAATTCCCTAAGGCTCTGTTTTGAGTTCTAAGCTTTTGTGTATTTACATGCATCCCAGAGGTGTTATTTTCCAACAACCTTGTTCCAGTTTTCATTGTTATGTATATTATGCGAAAAAAAACCCCAACCTTTGGCATTTTCTCTGATCACTCAAAAGCTATCTGTGCTCACACTTTTGCTTTAAAGCTCTGCCATCCAGCATTATCTTTTCTTCCCCTTAAACACTGATAAGACTAAACCTCTTTTTACCAGCTTTCTTCAGCTCATGAAGTCTGTTTCTTTCTCTCCTATTTATATTTCTTATGATTTAACATCAACTTAAAGAGTACCTCGGCCTGTGAATGTTGGATTTTCTGGTTCCAGTTCACCTTTGAAGTGATCAGATAAAATATATTGCATTGCACCATCTCAGCAACATGTTTAAATAACTGTCTGACATAGATCTGTTGCCCTCATGCCTTTGCAAGATAAAAAAATTAAAGATGTTACTTGTATTTGCAGGTCTTGGTAGCAGAACAGATCCATGGATTACAACAGACCAACTGTGCATATTAGGCATCCTGAAATCCAATGATATGCATCCAGTATACGCCATCAGAAATTCCATCAGACCACGCCATTGCTTTAAGTAACATTTGGCCACTGAAATAGGTAATTTCCATTTGTCACAGAAATCCTAGTTAACCATTTTACCCCCTCATTAAAGGTGTAATCCAGCTTTGCCTCCCAGAGATAATGTAAAAGGATCAGAAATGGTGAACATGTTATCACTAACACTACCCATATTTTCATTTATCATCTATCCAGAAAACCAAATCTATCTATAGATTCTATGTCAAAACCTAGCCCTAATCAATACATATGGTACTCCTGGTCTAGTCGAGAGGTGGCGTCCCTGGCCCAAAACAGGGAGGTTGGACTAGATGATCTCTAAGGTCCCTTCCAGTCTAGGCCATTCTAGGGTTCTATGATTCCTCATAGAAAAAAAAAAGATGTACAGATATTTTTATGCATGAATTTCTAAAAATAAAGGGCTAGATGCAGCATTATTGGAAAACAAACAACCCCAAACACCAGCACAGTATTACTGAAAAGCTCTGTTCTTAAGGAGGATATAAATAAAGCACAAAACCAAGTACAAGCATACTGAAGCTGAAAACGATTTAACTGTAGTGCCTTGCTGTAGCAGGTAAGCTGATTGCTAATATCACGATGATATTACCTATTAAGTTATAAGAGAAAATAGCACCTTCAGCTCTGTAAAAGAGATAATTCAAAGAAAAAGGGAAGACATCATATAGAGCCATCTTCACCTTTCCTTTTTTTTTGCACTGCTATATTGGACACACCTGGATTTTACTTCTGCACCATGGCTATGGTAAAACTGGGTGAAGAGATGAGTTTTACTATGAAAACAGATATGACTCAACATAGATATTGAAAACATCTATTAAAAATCTATTCTAAAATGCCTTCTACCCATGAAAGAAAAATATTTTTTACTTCTGGTACAAACTGCTCACTTCATAAAGCATAAAAAAATTGCAGATTCAATCTTTAGTCCCGCTCTCAGTGATCATGTTGTAATCAGTTTGACACCTGACATACACATCCTAGTAAAGGTCTTGCACAATAATCACTCTTTTTACTTCCAACACTGGAAATACATTTGAATTCTGAAAATAACTCATTTTTGTTTAATTGCTTTTTGGATTTCCATAAAAGGTAACATTTTGCCAATGAAATCTGCCAGGTGAAGAACACTAGAATACGAATGGCACGTCTAAATGTGACTATATACAAGCGACATCCCCTTATGTGTCTGTACCTCATTGCATTCTACTCCTGTTAGCTTTGCAATGCCAAAATACCAATGAGAAAAAAAAAAAGCTGGAATCTGGTTAAGACATTTACAGAACTGCTAATTACAGTCTAAAAGCAATTTTTTTATTATTTATGAACTATGAGACAGGGAGAGGCTATGTGACTTTGGGTTTGCAAGATTGCCAATTAGAAAAAACATTTTTTTTTTAATTGAGAAAATATGATCTGAAAATTACTGACTTAGCACAGATTTGGAACACAATGGCAGGTTTTCAGAGTGGTTCTTTCATAGTATCATTTAATTTAATTTCTTTACCTAGGAAACAAGCTAGGCACTGTGTCTATAAGCAAGTACTTCTTGAACCATGAGCATACTCAGCCTGTACACCCCCTCAGTCATGAAATTCTGTCCTGAGAGAGGAATGTCATCCCAGCACTTAATGAGAAGATCAAAATGTAAAGTTAAGTATCCTAATTCTATACAGACATAACCCCAAGATATTTTAATATACAGATCTAGTTGTTTAGATAACCACCTTGCCAGCAGAAAGAGCACAAGTTTACACAAGCAGGCCAGACTCTTGAAGGTGTTGAACGGAGCAACTCCTGCACCTGCTGTTCAGTTACATGCTCATTTTTCACCTGCTGAAACCCCTCGTCAGTTTGTAGACCCATCCACATGGGTTAAAAGATTTAAAAAGAAAACAACACTCAAAACCCCCACATTTTTTTGTTTTAAGACCTTAACATTATATTTTGAATGTAGGCATATTTATTACTACCATGCAGAGAGTATATATAGCACTTTTCCCATTTCCTCTGTGTTGCACAATATTTTCATCTACCACTGACGATGTACTAATGACAGAAGAAAAAGCTTAACACGATAAAAAAAGCAGAGGTGCCTGTTCTGAGCTGTGCATGGATTGGAAAAGAACACAAAAAGTAATACATAAACACATCTGTTAGGGCAAATCCATTTCATAGAATAAAATTCTGTACCAGAAACTATTACAAGGGGTAGTCAGAGAAGTAATAACGTTTTAAACACCAGGATACACAATAAAGTATTTCAGAGAAATTTAATCCAGCCATAATACATAACTGGATAAGAAAACCTAACTGTGCATATATAATCAATAATGTGGTGTGTGCCAGTTTAATAGGATATATAAAAGCTTTATATTCTCTTCCAAAGTCTCACTTTTAAAAAAACTCAGCCACTCATTTGCTAAGCTTACCAAAGCAATCATTAAACATTCTAAACTAAGAAAGATGCCACATTTGACAGAATGTAAAATAATTACTGAATTACTCTATTCCTCACAACTTTATCCCCACAGAATTTGATTAAGCATTATTATAAAATGGATTTTGCAATTAAACTTACTGCAACAAAGAAATAATTTGTATGGGCTGACAAAAATATGCAAGCGTTTTTCTTTTGCTCCTAAACTGCGCTCATTACACAGGTCTAGTTATCATCTAGGAAAACCTCAAAATTGTCCTTCTCTTAGTATGCATAAATTCTTACATGGCCAATCTAAGTATTTCAAATACCTTTTTACTAATTGAGACAAAGAACTCTGAGAGCAAATTGTCAGGTCCATCACTACAGGCCCAGGTGCAGGTTGAGCATTTCAGAGTCCAAGAGCTTCACAAGCGCCATTCCTAAGAGGGGTAGTGGCCAACAGCTTCCTGCTCTTGAGGACTCCACTCCTGTCTGGTCACTTCCTGCGAGATGTGACACCTCTACAAGAACACTGCTTAGAAAAGGAAGATTCAAGAAAGCGTACTCCCCTTGGCAAATTAGATGGGAGTCCTAGTGGGTCCCTTTGAACCCAAACCTTTCTCTGGCTCTGGGATCCTCCCGAGGAAGCCAAAGCAGAGATGTCACTGAATGGTTGCAATGCTCCTCTGTCCTGCTGACCTCAATTGTCCCCTACTGCTCTACGGACATACCTATATGGAGAATAATCATAGTTTATGAATAGCGCGGAGACAGGGGAAAAAAAAACAAACAACCTTTACAGTGGTCTGGTAAGCAGGCTTAGGGAACTCAAGGCAATTTGTGTCAATTTGTCACAATTTCTGCAGTGAACAGTTCATGCCACGTGCCTGTTGGACAAAAGAGGCAAAGACAACCACTATGCAACACGCTGCTCTAAAGCTGATTTTCTGACTACCTTTGAAACCTGAATAATACTAATACTAATGCTGCAAACACCTATGAAAGTGTTAGTAGTGGCTGTCAGTTAAGAAATGTAAAGATGTAATACCTTTTGGTATCAGTCTACTATTAAAAGCTTGAATATAATGGTTACTCTCACAAATGGCAAAGGAGAGCTCAGCTTCATTTTAAATGCATTGTAACAAGTTCACTTCTCTAAACTGAAGAAAAAAAAAACAAAACTCTAATTAGACACTATGTTTTTGGTGGTAAGGACAATTAAGCATGGGAACAGATGGGCTCTGGAATCTCTGAGATCTCCATCTCAGGTCTGAGAACTGACAGGTAATCACCCAGGCTGTTATTTGTCAGCACACTCCAACACAGTCTGGCCAACGCCAACTAGGATGCTCCCACAGAACGTCTGGACATGGTTTAGGGGATTGAAAGGACTAAGAATCATTCACAGTTGGCAATAATGATCAGGCAATCCTGTTTTGAGAGGCAGAGAGTTTAGCCATCTGGACGTACGCCATGCAGCACCATTTCATCCCAGGGCAGACAACAGAGCCTGGCTTATTTTACCTATTAGTACAAAAATAGTTTCTGGAGTTCTTCAGAGCCCAATTTTCCAACAGTTCTATAATATCTTCTGTGTCATTCACCGAGATGCAGTCATAAAGCAACATTAAAAAGACGCCCATTATATTCATTTTGAGAAGTTACTCAGACGCTCAAAGGAGCAACAATTGTTAAAGGCACTTAGGCAGAACAAGCAGTAGAGTAACTCCTTTCACCTTTAGGTCACCAATTTGAACTTGATTAAGCTCACTGGTGACTGAAGTTCATTACCTACTGAAGCTTTTTAAGATAAATTCCATGTCTTCCTCAATAGCTTCTCATGGAGAAATCTCATCACCACTGGACTTGGCATGCTCTGGTGTTATAGTGTGAGTGTGACCAGGACAGTGGCCAAAGATTTAGTCCTACACTCAGGACTAAACTTCTGTCTGTACTTGCAGTTCGAATCCCAACATCTTTTTATGGCAAAATAATTTGGGGTCATCTATAACAAGGTGAGGTCACCTCACTTTACCTGCATACAGAGAGGAAATTCTCACACTTGAGTTTTAGACTGAACTACTGTGCTCATTTAGTGTTAGCCCCGTTCTGGTTCAAGGATATCTTGAACTACGACTACAAAAAGTCAAGAGCATTGCAATTTTTTTCTGCTACTATTTGATTTCACCAAATTCACTTTAAAATTAGCCTATCTTAAGGAGCTATTTGGTCCTGAAGGAGATCAAACTGGGAATATAGTATGGTGAATGTTAGGAAAGAGCAGTGGCAGAGAAGAGTTCATGAACAGGTTAAGAGGGTTGAAATGAAAGGTAAGGTATCAGGAAAAATAGTGAGATTTCAGTTCCTGAATAGGGAGAATAATCTTGCTACATGAATGTTCTTTAATCAGCACATTTTCAAGAAGGTAAAAAAGAGAACAGCAATAGCTTCAGAGGAGTTAATATTATGAAGTAGGGTTTTTTTTTAATAAAACTACTACAATTTCTCCTGAATTTCATCCTTCCTCCCTCTACAGCTCAACCAAAGTTCCTGCCGTTGCTGTTTGGAATCAAAGTACATTACACAATATCCTTCTGTGTATGTTGAGGTTTTGTAGATACATAAGTAAACATATTGTTCAAAGGCAAATACTAGCAAAAGATGACATCTACATCTAGAAGTGATTGTACCATGTTAACCTAACATCATTATAAATAAAATAATGGAAACAGTAGATCACAGAATCTTTAACACGAGGTGTTCAAAAAATCTGTATCTTTATGCTCTTAATGATCTGTAACTTTTTATGTTAATTAAGCCTGCAGTTAAGGACAAATCATGCCATCCAACCTAATAATGAAAAAAACCACTGTCATTAGCCTAAGAAGTTTAGTTTAAAACAGAGAAGACAAAATAAAGAAAATTCAAGATTTATGCTTTCCTTTGAGGGGGGCTTGTGAGCTACATAATATTGTAGAAGCTATGTCAGAGTCACTTTTCCTTCTAACATCCTAAGTGACTGTCTGAAAGAAGGGCAACTTGGTTTGGTTCAGTTAGGCCAGGCTGTCATGCCCTTGCAGAATAACTCTGAGGGATCCATGAGCAGATTTCCTAATGTTATGAACAGCAACATGGCAGCAATGAATTCCTCTCACTCAGTTTACTCTAAGTTGCACACTTCAAAGGCTTATAGAGGAGTAAGCTGCATCAAGCTGAACGTCCAGGGATAGTCTGTCCTCCTGAGACTCCTATGCTGAGGCACAAAGTACACCAGGTTTCAGTACAGTATGACGATAAGAAGGTACCAAGAACAAGGGCATAAGTGATGCAGTAGAAAAAGCAGCCTCAGGCAAACGTCCTGCTGTGAGAAAGACGTAGCTGCCAGGAGTCCAAAGCACCATCCCTAGAATAATATAGAAAAATGCAGAACTTCCCATTAAATGGGAGCTAGAAACATTGCTTTTGTTAATGGTTTTTCCCTGAAAGGGAATTACACAGTTTCTATTCTTTGTTTGGGACAATTAATCCCGTGTAGAGCACTCGGTAGGAAGCACATTAGGGTTTAAAGCTCCTGAGTATCCCGATCTGTTAACTTCCCGCGACGGCACTGTCTGCGGGGCTGAGCTTCTCAAGAGGATTGCAGACGACTGGAATCCCACTCAGCTCTCTCTCCACAGACAAACCATTTAACAAGAACACATGATACCACTTTTGAATAAAGATCAGTGGTGCACATAATTTCCACCTAAAGGGAGCCAAAGGTGGGAGGAGAACAGAAGCTGGCCAATTACACAGCAATTCAGTTTACACAGACTCTTAAATTACAAGGTCAATATACAGAAAACTTAGAAACAGTTACATCCTTCAAGACAAAGTTACTAATAACCTAGCTTCTTTATGTAAACCAATTATTTTTAAAAATAAAGCATTCATCGTTAACATACTGCTTATATCATGTCTTAACAAAAGCTAACTTAAACTGATTTTTAAAAGTCACTTAGACACCTCTTCGAGAATTGGAATTCTTTTTCAATTCATCCGAGCTCCCATATATTTTTACTGAAGTTAAATATTCATCATGTCCCTCACTCAAAATGAACATGCGAAAACAGGATTCTCAGCATCATAAAATGTTTTCTATAATAACTTCTTCTTTTGAACAGAAAAGGTACTTTAACCTAGTCCTAGTAAAGCTAGTCCAAAAGTGGTATTTGCACCCCTCAAACCAGAACGGGAATACGAACCACATTGAACTTGAGAGGGGAACATCAGGGCACCCACAACTGAAACCTTCTCCCCCCGAACATTACAGTGCACAAACCCCTTTATAACTTAATGCTTAGTCCCCAGATTTTCTAAATATCTTTTTTTCATGTTTGATAGTAAAAGAAACACTATTACAAAATGTCTGAAATACTTGTTATTAAGGTACGCTTCTCGTGTCCTTCTCAAGGCTTAATCCATCCTACATAGACTTTAGTATACTATAATAATGATGTTAATCAATGTGGTATAATAAAAACGCATACATATAAAATTCCATCCAATATGTTACAGGATCACCATGTTCATTGTGGGAATACTCCTAACAAGTGAAGCAGACTTGTGCTACGTCTAGAGACCAGATAGAAAACCAAAAATAATTACAAGTAGGATGCCAGTAGCCATCTTCAGGGAGAGAGTGAGGGAAAGAACGAAAAAAAAAGCAGACATCATTCATTTACCTTCTTTCACTAATGAGTCTGCTTCTTTATTTTCTTAGAGTTGTCTCCTGAACTTTACTCACAAAACCCACAGGCTAGACCCTGACATTGATTTATAAGTAGAACTCTACAGTGAAAGTGAAGAGGAACTACATTTATAAACATATGGTGCAGAATCTTTTGAAAATGTAAGGAAAGCTGCTGAGTTTTGTAAAAACAATGGATTTTCTAGCCCGATAGGATTCACTTCTGTAGTAGAAAATGTACCCAGAACATTAAAGGACACTGGCAGAGTTCTTTAAACCTTTTTCTCACACGTTTCTGACACCCCCAGTAAAACAGATTTTTGAGTGACTTGATTAAGTCTACTTCTTATCAATTTCACACAAAGCTGCACATGGATGAGCTACTCTTCTAGCCAAAGGGCTGGGGAAACTCACAGTCAAACCAGACATTCCCATTTCTTTTTGCTTCCAGTCCCAAAACTCGCAATGCTAGGGCAGCGTCAGATGTGGCAGAGAGAATATACAGCTACGGGCTGTCCTGCGCCTTATATGTAAGGGAAAAAGTGCATCTAAGTTGATCAAAAAACAAAACAAAGGGACAGAGCTACAATCAACCAGAGTGTAAAATCCTGCTGTGATCAAAATGCCGGTGAAATCACACTGATTGCACTACAGGGCCATATGGGAAGAAGTAACTGCAAAATCAAATACCTCCCTCCAACACTGTTTAACAAATATATTTTCCTGTCAGCAAACACCCACATTGTGTATTAGCTGCTAATCCAATCAATCAATCAATACAAAATTTTTAAGCTTGATACACTTTTTTAAACATTTAGGAAAAAATATTAACTGGAATTAACTTGATTTTTGAATAGCGAGTGATTTTGTATTCCATAGGGTCCAGAAGAAATGTTGATTTCCAGATAAAAGGTGAACTGAAAAGAGCATCTCAGAAAATAAGAGACTTGACACCCACTGAATACACACTGTACCACTTAAATCTTTGCTGAATTCTGTGTACTATAGCATGTTGCTATCCTTAACCGGGCAGACAACTCATACCAAGCCTCATCTGGGATCACTACAACTTCGGGTTTCACTACAAGTTCTGGCGAAGAAGGGGCAAAGCACCATTCATCACACTTGCTCCTTGTCTGAGATTTATACTTTGAAACTTCCTCCTGACACTGAAAATGGTAATAAATCTAGGAAGAAGAAGAAGAGGCAGGAAAGGGAAGAAAAACAGCCTTCAATATTCTATACTGAGGAAAAAGCAACTATATAAATCAAAAGGCTGACTTATCGGTATAGAGATTTTTAATAGAAAAAATATCAAGGGGAGCATACCATATGGATCAAAGTGCTCTCCACATATGTTACTTTTTTTCATTTGAACAGTAACATATGTGAGGAGATGCATAAGAAGTGATTTTGGAAGATCTCATCTGGCTTATTTTTAATTGGAATAATATTAAGTTTTCTATCTACTTGAATAACAAATGACTGCTGTTACTTCATTAAGTATTACTGTCAGTTATAGATTGATAGATTTGGATTCTATTTTCTTAGAATATGACAGCCGGACTTATGACAAGATAAAAACTCCAAAAAAAGGGAGAATGAAGACTGGAAACTATGAAATACATATAAGCCATGGAAGGTTATATATTTGTATATTACATTTAAACAATTAAAATATTACTGAGTCTTTAGGTTCAAAGGTTTTTGCAACTTCAGCAACACAAAAAAGTGTATAATCAAAGATACTCATTGAGAAAGTCACAACTGTACACAGTTGCTTGAGGTAGTTTTTCAATACCATTTTATTTCTCCTTTATATATCTCATTATGTGTCAGAACTTTGGTCCAGCCTTGGAAAACTATAGCTTGATTTTGTGATTTTAACTGAGTTGACTTATTCAGTGGAATAAGTACCTTCAGGACTGAATTTCAGACGCTATTGGTATTACTTTGACGTGACTCAGAAACACAGGTAGATACTCTCTCTGTGGAATGCGTATGCTTTCTGCGGGGTGGTTTCTACCGTAAAAAGCAATCACAAGACTAAACATGTATAAGATAAACCAAGTAATTTATTGATAAATACATAAGAGACCAAACATATTACCAGATTGTGACTGCTTATTATACATATCTTTTAGATATTTTATGTGACTGTCCTGAAATGAATGAAATCCTATTGCTAATGAATTCACCAGCAGAATCTTCAGCTTCTAGACCTGCAAGTACATCTCTCTTTGTCATGTATGTAAGAAACTCCAAGTCTTGCCTGCCCAATTTCTTATGTCTCTGTTTCACTCATATCTGCAAAAAAAGTTCATTCTCATTGTAAGCTAATAGTTCTCATTTACAAGTGTATAATCCAAAAATTTCTGTCAATGGAAGGGTACTCACTTCAAGTGAAATTATACCAAAGACTTACTGCTTTTGCTAATCAACTGGAAAAAGTCCTCTACGTATGCCTGTCCATCTCAAAACATCATGGGCCTCTCTAAAAGATTTGGGTGCTTATGAGGAAGTCTCAGAGATACGACTCAGGAAGTTGTAAAACCTATCAAAAGCCACAAATTAGTTTGTCCTCTGATGAAAAAGATTCACTTCTAAACAAAAGAACACACGCAGGCATTATGATGTATGGAACTTCTGAAAGACCCTAAGTCGAGTACTGAGCTGAAACCTTAACTAGGACTGACTTGGTGCTAAAAATGACGCCAAGCCACTGCATAACGAGTGGCTGGTTTCTATGAGCAAATGTCTGGGCCAGCTCAGTTCCATTAATGTTTTACTCCATTATCTGAGAGCTGACATCTTTTCAGTAATTACTGCAGATGATACCACCTCTAGTGTAATTAAAGAACGATTATTTAGAATGAAGTGAGCCAAGATCATCCCCATTCTCTTTGTAGGCCAAAGCCAAAGAAGGGCTTGTCAAATAAAATGGATGTCTTGCATTAGGGAGAAAAAAAAAAGGGTGATGTAAAGAGTCAAGTAATTTGATGGGCAACGCTGCAGTGGAATTAATTCAATATGTTCAATACGGTCAGTTCCATGTGTAGTAATATTGGACAGATGGGTATGATAGCTATGTACTTCCACTGCCTTTACATTAGCGATTCAGTACTTACAAAGTAAACCTCAGACCGTTCCTGGCTTGTTGCCCAGTGAGAGAAGGACTGGAAGCAAAACACATTAAATGCTCCTGCAAATCTACATACTCTGCAACCCCTCTGAAATGAGCCTCTTCAAAATGACCCTCTGGACAGCAACCAAAAAAATAATCATCATCGTAACATGAGCCTATAAACTTTTTGGATTAACGGTTAAATAATAATGAACGAGAACTGAAAGGAGCAATTCACTTTGTATGAATACTAATGAGAGAGGGTTTGATGCATTCTTTGTTTTTGACAGTAACTAGGTATAAGGACTAATTACATCTCTTACTTCGAACCGAAATTGCATGTTTTAAGGAATTACTTAACACAAGAATGGAGTTAATAAATACGTTCTATCAGATGGAGGAAGGTAAAAGATCACAGCTGCCCAAAACATCCATTTCCTAATGCATCAGAGTTCAATGTTTATACAGCAAAGGTCATGTTTGGTCAACTGGAGATAACATCGTCTGCCTTCAGGAGTTGATGGCAACACAGAGAATCTCACACACGTAGGGAATTATTTAGAAAGTCGCGGGAGGCTTAGCTCCTTGGACAGTGTGTCCATCTTTTCAGGAGTTTGCACGTGACTCCCATAAATACCATCCACAAAAGACAGCTAAGTACCCTCACTCTGAAAATAAACACGTCATCATTAACACTTCAAAAACAGATGCAAGAAGACATATGCTACTGCCTGGAATCCTGAATACTGGTAGCCTTGCTGGAGTACTAAGTTGTCCACTGAATGACTGGGCTAAAGCAAATAACATTTACGGCCTGTTTAATTCTGCTATCCATAACGTAAAGAGACAAACAACAGCTGAGAAATATTGTTACCACTTGACCATTACATTCTGGAGTTAAATTCCATACTCAATTCTGTGACATCTTACTATTTTCTAGCCTTCTGGTAGCCTGTGAGGAAAGACACTGTGACAGTGTGGCATTAAGCTATCAAAATGGTTTCTCTTTTGTGAAAAAAAAAAAATTGAAAAAACTGTGTTTGCTTTGCAATTGAACTTCCTGAAATGAAGGCTGGGCTTCTGCTTTAGTTAGGGAACAAAGTATTTTAGAACTTGAGGGAGAAACTTAAAATTATGAAGACCCTGCAGATATCAAAGACAGAAGATGGCGCAGTCAAACGAAAAAATTTTGACACTGAAAAATAGTTCTGAATATGGAGTGGTATGTGGTTGATTATTAGCAGGTTTTCTTTGCTTCCTGAGAGACATCCTCCTTTCATCGATATGACAAGCTGCAAATCTGAGAAAGCCCTGACTTGAGGCTGACAACCCACAGAAACATTTTCCTGAAGGAAAACTGAGCAACCACGTCTGTCCATTTATCAAACTGAGATAAGAGCACTAAGAAACACTGACAAGCCCTCGGTACACAATACTAGAATTCTCAGAGCTGGGACCTGAACGCATCCTCTACCACTCCATAACCACTCTCGCCATTTTTTTCTGGTCCTATGCCGACACCGCAGTGGCACACAAGAAGATGGCTCCAGCAGGAGGGGCAGGGAGCACCACGCCTGATGGCTCTCCAGCTCCGCGGCCGCAGCAGGCGCAGAGGAGATGCTCGGGCCTCTCTCAGGCAGAGGGAAGAACTGAACAAGAGCAGCTTCTCACACCATTGTAATCTCTCATCTATTCCATGAGACCGAGAGGTGGTTTTTGTCTGACATTTGTTCTGCTTCATTTGTTTCAGGAATGGGCATAAGATTAAGGCAAACTGATGAGAGGAGCAGCTAGGCTACAGACCCCCAGGTGATATGGGCCTTGCTTTAACTGGATTGATACTAAACTCTTGTGGCCATCTTACAGGACAGTAAAGGACTTCCTAGTGAAACCAAAGGTAACTATCAAGTGAACGCAACAGTTGACGATCACACATTGCTAAATGTGGCCTGCAGAAGTAGGTGTTCTGTCTGAGGGACGCTGCAAATCTTGAATGTGCCCTTCAAACCACACAACACAAAGACTGGGCCATACAGTCTAACAAAAATCTGAGTAAAGCCATGATGACTCATAGAGAGCCATCTCTTCTGCACTCATACACTTCTTCTCAACAGCATTACTCTATTGTTGCTGCATTCAGTGAGTAAACAACAGAACGTGGAAGGCAAATGAGAATCTCGGGATGAAGAGCAGGCAACAACGGCGGCAAAGAAAGCGGGTCAGCCTGGACCAGTATTTTGTCTTTCAGTCAAGGTAGGCACGGGATATATTTCCTATGAGAATGTCTCAGAGCAACATTTGCAACTGTTCGGCATCCTACGCATATGCTCTACTTAACGCAGATCAAAGTCTAGTATCAAAGTTCTCTGCATAACACACATAAACAGAACGCATCTTCTTCAGAAATAACATCCAATACATGTTTCTCTTGCATTTAATATGATTTTAGTGCATGATTTACATTTGTTTATTTAAAGAAACATCGTATCTCTGATCTGTAACGGTACTCAGCAGCTCTCAGCAGTCAAGAAAAAACATATGACCTCAGACAAGAAATAAACATTGGTGATATTTTTAGCAAATAATGTCTTAGGTGCATACAGAAATTCTATTATCCTGCATAGGAAATTAATTTGGAGATCACTACTAGTTAGGTATCACTGAAGTTTAGAATTATAGTAGGGGAACTAAACTGTGACATTTCTGACATATATGTAGTTGTTCACATAAAGGTGTTGCTGTGTTTCAAATATAGAATCAAAATGTAGACTTTAGGGAATTTAGAAGCCTTATATGTTTTTGCCAATTCCATTCCCTAAAATTTCTATGATATATAAACTATGATATATATTACGTGAAATGAAACATCAAATCTGAACATTGTTAAAATTGAGGAAGCTAAAATGCTACACTGTAATTATACATAAATCCTGAATTAAATAAAATTATGACAAAATTTGGTATGAAAGCTCTTCCATATCTATATTGAATTAAGTGAAGTCCCACATATATCCTTCAAAGCTTTCAAGATATGCACGCAGCTCTCTAGCCTTTAAACATGGCAACAGTACAAGAATCATACAGCTTCATCTGGAGGCATTCACTCCCATGATTTTTTTTTCTAGATGAAAGAAAAAGATATCCCTAATATCCCCTGTGATTATCATGGAAATGACTGACATGAACAATTATTCACTGGGAATACTGCTAGAGCAGGGTTTATAATAGAATTATTATCATCCTCATGTTACACATTGAGAACTCATGTATAAGGGATTAAGCAATATAAGTCACACAGAAGACTCTGCAATTGAAAACAGTTTGTTCATTGATGTGTTTTTCCATTTAATGCAAAGACCTTTCAACATCTGCCTTCCACTTTTCATTTACACAGCCCCTGGTAGCATTTGTGTCTCAGTTCAGGCCACTACTTGCTACTGGAATACTAACACTTCTAGCATCCCTAGTAAGCTGTTACTCTGCATTTTAAATCTGTGTTTTATGCCATTTTAAATTGCTCGATTTTTAAATTATAGCATTTTAAAATCATATTGTAACTGCTTATCTTGAGAAGGGTTTGGGTTTGGGTTTGAATCAGGGAGCTGCTATGTACATGCAGAGAACACCTGCCTTCTGACAGGAGGCGACTTGCTAGACCTCTCTTTGAGGTCACTCAGAGACTGAATACCACCAATATCACAACCATATATCCATCACTTGTAGAATATCTAGGATGACAATAGTTGACAAAGTAGAAAACTTATTGCCCTGAAAGCGTAGGATAGCAAACAAACCAGAGTTATTCTTCTTTCTAGTAGTGTACAAGGTATCTTTCCTTATCAAAAACGTATTTTGCCCATTTTTCATTCTTCTAACTCTCCTCAATAGATTTTTGAGCACTCTTTTTTTCAGCCTTCCATTCTGCTGTAATCTATGACAGCTGTTTGCCTGTGACCATACTTTGGGTACGGCAAAGAAAACAGGTATTAGAGAGAATGCTGTACCAATTGAAAGCCCATCGTGAAAGCTCTGCATGGACATTTGGAACAGAACAATATGGACAATACTTTCGGGAGCAGTGGACCTACTGGAGGCCTCTGTACTACCTTTTTCCCTAAACTACTTACCTTCAACAGGTGACAAAGACCGCCATAGGACATTCTAGTATATCTAGGCATCTCTCTGGGGACCTCCTTCACCATTTTTTAGCCAGTTAATTGATTAGCATTACAAATCTTAAGAAACATTTATTAATTATGAAGCTTTGATCTTCATGTGGTTTAATTTCATCCAGTCTACAAGTAAAAAGTCACATCCAAACCTGGGTAAAACCTGAAATATAGTTTTCTAGGGATAGGGATTGTAAAGCTGACTGCCTTCTTTTAAGGTTACAAAACCTTTAAAGCACTAGCATTATAAATATGAACCTTCAACAGCAATATCATCTTCTACGAGCAAAATTCTGCTTTATGTAATGTGAAAAGTGGATGTTACCTTAGGCTGTGCTGCTTATTTAAGTTCATACAGGGCTACACCCTAGAAGGAAGTTCCTTTTCTGAAATGTCAGAATAAGAATAGGATAAGGGGATGAGTTATTTTCTGCCCAATACTCTCTGATTCTGAATTTAAATGAGTAAAACCTCAGGAGACTGGTATTTTTCCTAGAGAATCACATGGTGCTTCCAGTGGGAAAATATTTACAAGTGAAATGTAGTTGGAAGAGACTGCTGTTAAATGCTAGTGTCATTGGAACTGCTTAGGTTTGTTCAAACAGTTGTGCAAGTCTAAAATCATTATTTCTTTTTGCTGATCTTTTCCATGTACTGTATGAGGAAGTTTATACAGAAAGCAAAGAAATCCAATGCTTTAATATTTAGTAACAGAAGCATAACTCTGGCTTATGAAAATAATTCCAGTATTTTAAAACCTTTACCAGAATCAATGTGATCACTAGAAAAAAAATACAACTGACTCCCATTCATTTCACACCATTTGGGCCTCTGGAATTGCTCTCTGTGGTCATCTGAAGCCAGACAGGAGAAAGGTGGACTCTTGGGACAGGATTTGTCACTGTCAGCATTAAAAGCTGAGGCACTAGGATGTCCCTGCCAGTCCAGGACATTCTCTAGAGCGTGTCCTAGTGAAAGATGCGCAGTTGTAGGGCTGGTCGTGCCAATGTCAGTAGATGAGTGTTTTGATGACTGGTGATGACCAGGAAGGCTCTCTGGCTGGCAGCCAGATAGGGGAGAACTTGCCTGAATGCCCTGTCTCAATGCAGAGACCTTGTCACAAATGGAGACATAACACATATCAGGTGTCACTAATTTTCTCATGTAAATCTATATTATATTCACAGTCTATTTGGGTAATGTCATGGAAGAATTCATGGAAGACAGTTTTTAAAAAAGAGATCATTCTCAGGCTTTAGAAAATAACGAATGGAAAACAATCTGATTAGCACACAAACCCATTAGCAAGACTTTGGAATAAATTGCCCAGAGATGTTGTGGCTGCCCCCTCCTTGGAGGTGTTCAAGGCCAAGTTGGATGGAGCCTTGAGTAGCCTGATCTAGTTGAGAGGCGTCCCAGCCCATGACAGGGAGGTTGGACTAGATGATCTCTAAGGTCCCTTCCAGCCTAGGCCAGCTCCCACTGCCAGTGCACACTTGCTGTAAAGCCTAACGAGGATAACTCAGCAAGTGCTTCTCTGATTACTAACTTAACAGAACTACCAAGAGATCTAGTGAGCCATTTATGATTGCAGAACACTACAGCATTTCATCCTCAGTCTGAAAGCCATCTTCATATTTTGCATGTTTGTTAAATGCTAGCTGGAGAAAGCAATAAATTTCCATCTCAATGAAAAGTAAAATCTTTAACATTTAACTGCAAACCAGCTGCAGTGAGTAAGCTATGCAAAGTTTTTTGTTTCCTATTGGAAACTTTCTACTATCCAGAACAGTGCTCTTAATTCCTAGTAGATTTAAAATTCTATTATAGCAACCAACCATAAATACACTTCGCAAGAAGCTTCAGAGCATTTCAATCATTAAATACATATTTTATTTTTTTCCCAGTTGTGTAACTCTTCAAACTATTAAATATTAAAACATTACTTCGCCACTCAGGTCAGTTCAAGAAACCAAGTAAACTCCACGGAAAGTATCCAGGCAGCATTTCTGGTAAAGCAAAAGTCTAATAGGAAAACAGAATAGGAGACAAGGGGTCAGGACTTTAAAGATTTTACTCAGGTAGTGTTTCTGTTCATTTACTGCCTGCTAAAACACTAGATATGTGGGCCTACAGCATTCTGGATGCACCTCTGTAACTAATGAACTATATAACTAAGGAACTCTACAAAGAAAAATCACAGCAAATAGGTAGTAGAGGCACTTTGTTAACAAAAATCAGTGATACTAATGATTGACTTATCCTGAATACCAACATCTGAAATCAGCCAGCAAATGGCCACAGGAATGATTATGGTTGTTTTACATCTCTCATCAGGGCACAGGAGCTTGAGCACAGAGTCAGGCTACCACAGGTACCCAGTGCCTGGACTGGGTTAGCCCAGAACACGAGATGAGCAGAATGTGGATCTATCTGCAGCTCGTTGTTGGGCACAGAAGCTGGATCTGGCATTTCTGTTCTGAGGATCTACATCTGGAAGTTCAGAAATGTTCCAGTATGCAATGCACAAGTCTTTAAAGGTGATGTCGTAGAACTTAAAAAATGAACTTTCAATACTCAGTGTAAAATTACTTGCTTTATGTACAATAATTAAATACAGCAAAAAACTACAGAATATTTGACCAGTATTCATCGTTTTTCAGCCTTTTTAAAGCTCTAACTTTCTTTATTCATTCTGACATATTTGTTATAGTCTCAGTTACAAAATCACATTAGTAAAATGAAAGCTACTAAACAGTTTGTGTCCATAAATTCACAAAGCTTTTTTTTTTAAATAAACCAACCTATCACTATGTATTTCAACTTTCTTTCTATCCCTCTGTTGAAAGGATATTCCTACTTCGTACGTATAAGTAAAATACATAATAGTATCACTGATTCACAAGAACGGTAAAGTAGCAGTAAAACTACGGGGTTCTGCTGTTAGTAACAAAAGACATGGTTCTTCCACGGTGTTTTCCAAGCCCTGGCTCACTTACAGTCCAAAATTCAAATGTGTAGTCATGCTGTATCATTTATTTTTTACTTTTTTTTTTCTTTCATCATCTTCAGGTTGTACTAATACTGTCTTAAACAAGATATCACAGCTTTGGTTCACAAGAATGGTAAAGTAGCAGTAAAACTACGGGATTCTGACATGGTTCTTCCACGGTGTTTTCCAAGCCCTGGCTCACTTACAGTCCAAAATTCAAATGTGTAGTCATGCTGTATCATTTATTTTTTACTTTTTTTTTTCTTTCATCATCTTCAGGTTGTACTAATACTGTCTTAAACAAGATATCACAGCTTTGGTGCCCTCTCTGAGCCCCAATGAAAAGATAAACAAAATGATTTTCTTCTGGAATACACTTGCAGAATGTAATCTGGATTGATATCAACTTTAGAAAATCAATCAATGGAAAAGCATCAAATATAATTAAAATTATGCTCCTTCAGGGATAGGATCGCCATCTGTATTTTACTAATACATATAAATGTATTATTCCACATATCATACTGTACAAACTGAGTAAGAACCTAATAAGTAAGAGTCTCTCAGTTTATTTATTTTTCAAACTGGAAGTTGTTGTTCAGTGAAATAGGATGATCAAAATGTTATAACAAGGTATTTTCAATAGTGTTACTTAAAAGCAAATTCCAAAATACATTGCTCTGAATATATAAAAAGGTGTCATTCATAACTTCTGTAACACTACTTTGACTTTTTAAATCAAAATGAAAAGTTTAACCATTCCCAAATCAAAACACTTCATTACAATTCTATTTAGCATTAACCTCTTTTGACAAGCAGCCACAGTGCCTTCTAAGAGCTGCAATTTATTTGCCTCATCCTCTTGTACAAAATGGGTTCTTTAGCCTTCGATAATGACCTGTGGCTATCTCTCGACTCTCTCAGGGCATCATTTGGTTCAACAACAGTAACAAAAGCAGCAGCACATCATGGGAATTCAGCTCAGAACAAAGTTCAATACAGAGAAGAAATCAAAGGATGAAGGAAGAATATGTCTAAATCCAACTATGGACCCATTAGAAAAGTATCAACTCCCGTAAGACTTATGCACAATATATGCAGCAAAACAGTGAAAGATACCTGCAGTTTATTAAAACCCAAACCGTTGAGTGACTCTGATCAAAGGAAACACTTTAGTGATGTACAGAAAGTAAACTACAAATAGCTTTGCAGTTGCTTAGCCCAAATAGATGAAATTTTCTGAAAATATTCTAAGCAAGTCTCAAGAAAAGAAATGGTAGAAATACACAAATCGTCTGCAAGGCCATCAAAAATCACCAAGAACTGAATCTTACTGAGTTATTCTAAGTTTACTTCAGGCTGAACACCTGAAAAGGTCCGGTAGAAATGATAGGAAGGAGTTATTTTTAAAAGTTAATAGATGATATCTTACAAAAGGAAATCCAAAATAAGATTAAAAAAAGGCTAACCAATTTGCATGAATGAAAGAGCACCAGTTAGAAAGCAAACTGAAGATATATTTATCATTCAGTCCACCAGGAACTGCATTATGCATTGCAGCAAACGCAAAAACCAAACTAGTTCTTTCCTGAATAAAGGTGTTTCTCCATGACTGTCTCACCTGTGATGATTTATCTGTCAGTTCCAATTAACTTCAACATAGAAAGATGCTGAACTGAGATTGTTAAAATGCATAGCTACAGGTACATAAAATTCTGTCTTTGGAGAAGAGTTCACATTCATCCACATTCTGTTAGATTACAATAGATCTGCTAGTACAAGATAGATTTTAAGGAGACTTTGTGCATAACAGATCCACGTTTTACAAGATCTAAACCCAAACAAAACTATGGAACAGCTGATATGCAGCCCAGAGGATTACTAAATTAGGGAATTAATCCTGCATATTTCAAGCAACTAGAAAGAATAATACAAAATAAAGAAGGCACAATTTAAACTGAACAAAAGTAACTCACTGAAAGTCTTTAGCTATAGTCGTAGAAATAGAATTCTCATCGGTATGTCCTTCTAGCAAGGGCACAAAAGGATACATTCCTAGCCTTCCACTTGTTTCATTTTTATTTGGCCAATTTGAAAAGACAAACCACACCTAATCTGCTCCTGCACAGGGATCTACAAGCACTGAACTAAAAGTGGGTAGTCCCTGAAACCAAAGCAATCTGGATAGCCTGGTCTGGTGCACACAATTATGTAACGTCTACTTTGACAGCAAGATACAGTCACCATACCTTCAGCATCACAGGGATGATGACTGTGCCACAACAGATATTGTCCTGCAGAGCAATGCTGCTTGAAAAAGCTTGTAACTCCAGTGGATAATCAGCAAGGACGTGAGATTTCAGCGGAATCCCAAGGGTCTCCCATTCACAAATAAACAGAAAAACCCTTAAGTAAGTAAAGATATTCAGAATGCAGTATCCAAGTTTTGACCAACCATTAAGAAAAAATAAACAGAAGAGGGTTCAGATATATTCCACAAGAATGGTCAAATGCCAGGACAATACACACGGGATAATGTAGTAGCTCACTACGCTTTATTTATCAAAAAGCTTAAGGTCAAGCCTTTGAGATCAACTCTGCCTCTGTAGATGAAAAATTTGGCAATTGGCTCAGTCCGCCAGACAGAAATATGAGATTAAACGGCTGGAAGATAAATCAGAAACAGTTGGAAATAAGGTTCAGTTTTGTAACAGTGCCAGCATAGGGGCAAAGAGAAGATTTTTCAACACTAATCATCTTAAAGATGAGGTAGTTTCTTTTTTTCTGCCTGTAAGATCTGCACCAATACAAACAAAAATTAATTCATGAAGTCAGACTAGATGACAACAATAGTCCCTTCTGGCTGCATAATCTATTACCTAGATGCTCGTGGCCATCAGTCATGGCATCTTACATAAACAAATATTTCATTTAACGATATTTTTTTAAACGGAGAGTTAGCTTTGGAAAAGTCACTTAAAATAATGGCTTTTCCTTTAATAAAAAAGAATTTTTGACGGTATGGTAACATACTTAAAAGATTTTTCTTACATATTTATTTTGTTTCAGCTTATAGAATTAAATGCAAGCTACTATTACAAATAAAATACTTCCTAAACTTATTTTTACTGCTTAAGTCATCTTTTCATGCCTACATTTTTCATCAAAATATCAGCTATCATTTTTGACAGGACTTATAAAATACCAGCAATACAAACATTCATTCGCAAACATAATTTCTTATTGTGAACTGATTTTTATTTTATCTAAATGAAAAATAAATTATTAAAAATTAAATAAAAGTGATATAGTAAGAATACTTCAGGCAGAATTAGTCTGATCATAACATTCCTAGACTTAATTACACGCTGTTCCTCCATGTCACTTTCACATATTGTAGTGCCTTATCCTCTCCATTTTTTATATGCTACCATTAATATTTAACTATCAAATGTCTTTTACCAGAAGATGCTTAAAGATTAGACTACTAGGAAACAATCATTCATGTAACTACTATAAACTAAATTGGAAAGCCGTTCTATCTAAATCCTAAATCTACATATGTCTTTGCCACATATTTATTTACACTTGCGTTTACATATTCTCTGAAAGAGCTCAACTCAGTACCTTGTAATAAAATCTAAAATGTTAGATATAAGCAGTCCTGTTAATTTCACAAATCTAGCATTAAACATGTGCTTGAATACTGCGCTGAAATCCTAACTTAAGCCTGCCGTCATCTTACATATCAAAAGATCTGGGCCAGTTACGAAAATTACATTTATAAATTTCGAAAAGTAGAAGTGCCTTTTAAAAAAAGACTGTGATTCAACACAGGATTAGCTTCTCTGTAAGTATACGATGAACTGACACACCTGCAGTATCTGAAACGAGGGGGATCATAGCGTCACTCTGTAAATGTTAGATCCTAGTCATTCCACTTATTAAAAATGCGATGGAGCTTCTGCATGACTAAAGACATATTTCAGTTTTTCTGACTCTATGACATGCAATAACATTCCTCTCCTGTTGCAGAGGCTCTGTTGTTTGTGAGCTGAAAGAGGTACTGCTGTCAGCCTGATCTACTGTTCGGTGTCTTTCCAATTCATACTAAATAAATAAATACCAATGAACCCACCACCCTCACCATAAACATCCCTTCTGCTTTAAATGATGAAAACATTTTTCATTTGTTTCGTTCTCCCACCATAAATGTTTGTAGCTCCACTGTGAAGTTCAGGCTTTGTATGCCAGTCCTACCGTGTCAGCACTGCAGTGGTGACAGAAGTGAAATGGAACCCAGAGATGGAGCTCACAATTCTGTAAAGCACATTGGAAGCTTCCAAAACTGTTAAATCAATCAATAAAAACAACAGGACTATAGTCTAATTTCAGCAAGATATTATTCACTGGTTTATTTCCTTTAGAAAGTCTGCATTTGACATTACCACCTTCTCAGAAGTTGCTTTTAGAAGTTTTAGTGATATGTCAACGAGTTGTTACGTGACATTTAGGCCGGATCGCCTTTCTAAAACACCTGTACAACAACATATCCAGCTCTTTTTCTAATAATCCCAAGCCTAATTTACATCTGTTACAACACTGGCAATCAGAAATGAAGCCCATTTTCTCATGGAAGTATTTACGGCACACATAACGGCTAATCATATATAAAATCATGTATTTAACCAACTGTACCATAGATAGAGAATTCCTCAGAAAAAAAGGAAAACAAAGGCCACAACAGACACAAAATTCAAAGGGAATCCACCCTAATTGTGAGAATATAGCTTGGGATTCAAAGAACTAAATCCAAACCTAGCTAAAAAGACAAAAGAAAAACGTTTCAGCAAAACTAACACTGAGGTACCGTCATGATAAAAAAAGTATTTCAAAAATACTGTATTGTTATTTGGCTATTTTTTAAGCAGTTGAGTTCTTTTTACAATAGCAGGCACAAATACTGGCACTTGGCAATACTGCATGGTGCCTAAAGGTTTTGAGAACCATCTGCTCCCCAGAATTTAAAACCACGTTCCCTATCTGTGCAATACTGGAACAGATTCATGCTGTAGAAATACAGTACCAGAAAGGTTTTCCTTTCTTCTCTCAAATACACATTTAAACCTATCAGCACGCCAGAAGGTGCACATCAGACAATGTTTCCACCACTGAGGAAAAGCTATTGAAATAACGAGATCCAGATGTTAGACAAAAGAAGTTTATCATCCTCAGAAACCCCTAAATTGTGTGTGATGTTTCATACAAAGATTGTCTAATTTGCTATGTGCATTGTCTTGCTATGTGGGAGAAAAAAGCACACCTGTCAAGAAACCTGTTTTCCACATGCATTGGAATGACATCTGCAGCAGCTAAGCATCGGGGAAATCCAGATACCATTAAATTATTTTGAACATGTCTTGCTTTGTAGAACTTTCTCTGGAAATCATCAAGTGCACAGAATAAACACGCCTAATTTATTTACTATTTTACAGCATCTATAGTTAGACAGAGGGGAGAAAATTGCTGAGGAAGCTTTCTGAATAATAAATTCATAGATTGTTTTACATACCTTAAATTTTCATCTCCGAGAGTTTAGAAGAAACTAAATTCCTCAGTAGAGCCACAGGGCGGGATAGCCTGCTTCAATAATTAATTTCAGTATGACTCAAGGTCATTTAAAACATACATGGAATGGCATCCTCAGAATTTTCTCAGTGAAATATTTCTTGTTATCATTGTATAAAGTCCTGCAACAGAAACCTAATTCTCTATTAAATCTGGCAGTGTAATCCTGAGAATGTAGTGATGAGTTCTATTTTCTCTACAATAAACTCTCTTATTTCAGGATAACTTTTCCATGTACATTTTGCAATTTGCAGTTGTCAGTTTTAAGGTTTGAGGAGGAGGAGAAGGGGAAGAGAAAAAATCAAGTTGAGTAACGATTAGTGAAAAGCATACCTCATGGTCAACTGAACTAACATGCACAGAAAGTACAGCAAAATTTAGCTCTAATAAATCTTTTTAGGAATGTATTATGCGTTTAACTGATTACTTTTATCACATCTTCTACACACTGCCATTAAAACCACGACCACTGCAGACAGTAATAACCATGACTGCAGCTGCTGAGAGCTTATGCTCCAAGGAGGTGGACAACAGAAGAAAGAAAATGACCCAGACATACACTGATGAAGGCCCTGGCTTAAAAAAAACCCCACAAATCCACACTGTAATTGCTACGAATAGGTGCACAGTAAGGAAAACGGCAGAAGTAGAGTCTTTCTCTAACCAAGTTACAGTTCTAGTTGAGAAACCTTCAGAACTTTCTTCTCACAGCGGCTGGAATTACAGGCTTATTTTTCACTGTAACGTAAGAAAGACTATTTCCACAAAGATTCTATCTGGTGACTGCCATCTGCTTTCGTGAAGATCTTCTCAGCAAGATTCACAGGGTCTTTCTGTCACTGACATCTGAGCAGACCTTAATTTTTCTCAACCAATACAAAAGTTTGGAGTAGGAGGCTTCTGAGAAGAAAGTTGATATAATGCTGGAGTTAAGCACATCTTCTAATTATCACAGGGTATAGGACTTGTCATATTAATACTTTTCTTCTCATAAAAACTGCTGAGATGTTAAACTTTAAAATGCAATACAGGTATTACACAAGTGAATTATTTTACTTATTTTCCATATATTACAGCTGAATAGCAGTTCGCTATAGTTATGGTTGAAAATTGCTTACTATTTAATATAGGGCTATTCTAAACTTGCCACATGCTGACTCAAATGCTTTAGAATTATTATGCTTCATGGTGGTGGCCAAAATACTGGGTAATTTGGAAAACAGATTCTTAAGACACAGGTCAGATACCCCTCAAATGACTTTGTATCATTTTTTTTTTTTTTCCAAATGTAGAACTTAAATAGTGGTAAATTACATGCATTTTCCTTAATTGGAAAAAAACCTACAAAATAGTTGATGTGAACATACAGAATCAAGGCACGCGAAAAGATGCAAAAGAGAAATATCCCTTTAAGCTAATGTAGGAACTGTTCAGCTGAGGTGTACAACTTTTCAAGCAGGTCCGATGATACACCCAGGGTGATACAATGTTTTCCTGGAGTATTGCGCACATACCCTGCTCTTAGCCTGAATCCAGAAATGTTTTGTCTGCAACTCCAATACAGGACTGTGCTGTGCTATTTTAAACATGTGATTTACCTCAGAACAATTGCAATGAATATTAACTCCTTATTGAGAAGATAAGGAAATGCAGACGTGTTTTGCACAGTTGAACTGGGTCTGGGTAAGAGAAAGAAAAGTCCAAGTCCCTTGATTATCTGTAACACTCAAGCTCCCTTGCTCACATGAACTGCCTGATTTTTGTCAGCTCTTTACCAGCTTGATGGCAGAGCTCAGACATAGCAAATGAGGAATAGAGTAAAACAACTCAAGAATAACAGGTGATGAAGCAATAAAAGGCCTGGTGCTATAACTCCTTTTGCACAGAACACATGCAGGCTCTGCAGTGAGGTTCAGGCAACTCCAGGTAACAACCTGTTGTTGTGAACATTCACTGTATTTTCACAAATTCAGTTCCACAATTGAAGAGCTGGTAAAAAAGAGGATCAACCTGTAGCTTTTTTCATCAATTGCTGGTGAGCCAAGATTCACTTTTCAAAAGACATCCAGTCTAAAGGAATCCAGAGGTGTGAACACAGAGCCACTGTGTGCATGAAGAAGTCAAGCCCAGAGCTACCTGCGACCTTCCTGCCTTCCACAGCAAATGACATTCACCTTGGGATTTGTTCCTCAGAACTAACCTGCCACTGTAATGATATTACTAAGATGAAAGGGAAAATAAAAGTTTGCTGATTCCATAACACATCATTATACAGCTGTGGCACATAATGCAGAGATGTCACGAGCACCAGAAGCCTGGAAGAGACGGAGAAATCAGAGATGAGGTGAGGAGATGAGGGCAGGCATCACCAAGGAGATGAGGACAGGCACCAAGGAGACTCGGCACACTCCCCGTGCCCTTCGAAGAGGAGATGGGAGGTGCTGCATTTTCCCCGGTCTGAGCAGAGCTGAGGTTCTGTTAAAAAGTTTATGACTTCCCTTCACCTATCTTAATACTACTTCAGCAAGGTTTTGGGGCCCTTAATTTGTTTAGATCTTGTTTTTAACGTCTTTTCCAACTCTGCACAACACAGATCAACAACTGACTCGAAAGCAAAACACCAACAGAAACAGCTTTACATATTTACACTTCGTTACAGCAATACAACAATAAAGACACCAGCCACATGAAACGTGACAATTCACAGGTACTGATGAGGAGACTCAGGACCCCACTGCAAGGCCAAGAAAAAGTGGCAACTTACTAATAGGCCAGCCTGAACTGCTGGAGCTTGGTAGAAGAATGCAATCCCTAGCAGGTAATTTTCTTGCTCTGCTAGTCCTAAATTAAACCTTTAACACAATTCTAATGTATTTTTGTGATGTGAGAAAATGAAGTGTCTTATGTCTGAAGTGAAAAAAAAGGTTTGACAAATTGTCCAAACCAATACCTTATTTGGTAAGGTTTATCTTACT
>NW_009705393.1:0-24283 GCF_000703405.1 Apaloderma vittatum
GCCCCCAACATGGAGCTTTGGCCTCCTCGAGCCTCTCTTCTAGCAAGACATGAAAACTGTGTGCGTAGGTGTTTAATAATAGTGAAATTTGAGTTGCTCGCAGGCCTTCTAAGTTTGCACACTTCTCTGATGAGGACATAGTGGCTTTTTAAGCGTTGTCAGCCACGTTGAAAAAGTACGTGAAGCTTGTGCTTAGTTTCAGATATTTGCGGCAACTGGTTTGTAGTTCTCTAGCCACACCAGCAAGAACTTTCCATTTTCTTCTGGAGTTTGCGTTGGTTTTCCCTTTTTTCTGTTGGGAGGGTATACTAGTCTCAGTGGTCAGGTTAGTTAAAAGATTTTATTTTATGTTATTTTTAATTGCGTCCTCTTGTTACAATTCTTTAAGTGGCATCTGAGTCTAGTATTGGTAGTAGCCAGGAAACGGAGGTGGAGGCTATTTGGTTGTAGCGCTTTAGTGTTTTCACCATTTTGTAAGTGAAGATGAGTGGCTAAACGCACTAAAATATCAAAGGTGTCTGTTGCTGTAGCAAGTCAGCCATTCCTTAGAAATGGCAGATCTTGTGGGGCCTGTCTTTTTTTTTGTGGTGTTTTTTTTTTATTATTTTTTTTTAACCACACTAAAGGAGGCAGAGTAGTGGTTGCCGCCCCCTTCTCTTTGTTACTAGCTCTGGTTCTTTGTTCAGCCTAAAGGGGAAAGGAGGCCCCTGTTAGGGATAATTCGGTGAGGCTGGGATCTTACTTTTCCTAGGGAAGAAGAATCACTTTTCGCCTTGTTCAAAGAACAACGGCAGTGATAGTTTAGAAGCTGCCTCTCTGCAAATGTTTGCATGGTGGTGGTGATTTTTTTTTTAATCAATATGCCTTTTTTTTTTTTTTCCCCTAATCATAGAATCGTAGAATGGCCTAGTCTGGAAGGGACCTTAGAGATCATCTAATCCAATAATAGAAGGTAGCTGTAGTTTGCTAGATACTGATATCTTCAGATTTTCTGTAATCCCTGGATTTTGGTACTCATTACTGGTGTCAGACTCTGAACAGCCAAAAAGCTGTACTAGGGAAGAGGGAGTAAAAACTGGAGAAGGAAGAAGTCTACAGGTGGTGGGATAAAGGCAACTTAAAGGCAACTGTAGTTCATATCCTGCATGAATATGTAAACTGAGATAGATGCACTTAATAATGTAGAGAAAAGAGTATGTGTTGTAAAAGAGATTTAATAAAATATTTTTTATGTGACAGAAATGAACAATTTTGAAAAGTTTTTGATGGCTTATTTTTTATTGTCAAAAGACAATAGTTATTTTAAACTTCTTTTGGAAACAGTTATTAAAAGATATTTCAGAGTTAATACCTGCAGTAAATATTTCTAATGCTAATTTGTGGTTCATTTGGCAATTCTGAGTATTTTGAAACTGTTATACCAACAAAGTCGTGAATGAAAGTGAGGGATGTGTTCAAATAACCAAAAAATACAAAGATACCTGAAACACACAGCTGAGGTAGCGGTATACTTCCAAGGATGTCATTACTGAAGTAAGTGGCAGTTTTTGTGGTAATTGTCCATCCACACATACTTGCAGTGTTTCTTTAAAAGTATGTACTGAAAAGTGTTGAGAAGTACTAGAAACATATATGATTATCTTCTGAGATGCAGTAAATTCCTACAGGTTTGGGGTTTTTTTGTGAAACTGAGTGACTGTCATCTGAGCTTGCTTTTTTAAAATTAGCCTCTCACTTACCAAGTTTTCTCAGTGTATTGCTGTTAAAGTTTCCTGATAATTAGCAGTTTTAATGGCCTTCACACTGTACCTGGGACCACTAAACTTTGGGTAGACAAAGCTTGATTTTATTTTCTGCAGTTTGTAATAGACTGTCAGACACCACCAGTTTGCAGAATTTGTATTGTGTGTGATTGTGCTCAGGTCAGGAATTTTGTTTAAAATTTGAGCCAGTATATTATGAGGAGAACTAAAAATGTACAAATTAGAATACTTTAGTTGTCTCATCTGAAATACTCTTAATGCTTCTAGTCTTATTATTGTGTGACTATAGCTTAGCGAAGTCTGTTCTTCACATGCTTAGAACTGTGCCAGGTTTGGAAGGATGCTACGGCTTTTAGCCTCTTACCATGTGTCTTCACATAGTTGCCACCATCTTGCAGCACGTGGCTCAGGTAGTTCAGTGGCCTCTTCCCAAGTAAGCGTGTGTTGTGCAGTTGCTCACAGCAATGCGGGCAGGACCCCAATTGTCTTTCCAACACTCTGCTCCCATACAGCAAAGTACAGCTCTAGAAAATCACACAGCAGCTGGCATGGTTACAGTTAATAAGTTTGTTTATTCCATGCCAGTGCACTAGCAGTTTTGTTTTGGTTGCTGCTTCTACATAGTTTAATGCTAGGTGTTCAAAAGGCTCCGCCTTCAAGAAAAATTGGAGAATCGGAATGAGAATGCGGCTGGTTTCACCCATAAAGGCAAGATTAAACCCGTTTTAATAGAGTAGTATGCTACTATATTCAAATGTATGTTAGTACTTCTAGTTTAAGTTCATCTTATCTGCAGATATAAGCTTTAACTGAGTGTTTCATGAAATTTCATTAATATGCAGTGGCTTCCAAGCACGACGGTGGCGTCCAACCTCTGCTCGGGGCTCAAAAGTCAGACCTTTGCTAGTCTAATGCTGTCTGCTCAATTCTAAAAACCAGAACAAAAACCTTCAACCCTTCAGATGCTAGTACAGTAATTTTAGACCTGTTTGAATAGCTGTTACAGAATGACTGGGTTTGGAAGGGACCTCTGAAGATCTAGTCCAACTCCCCTGCCAGAGCACAAACACCTACAGTAGGTCACACAGGAACGTGTCCAGGTGGGTTTTGAAAGTCCCCAGAGAAGGAGACTCCACAACCTCCCTGGGCAGCCTGTGTCAGTGCTCTGTCACCCTCACAGGGAAAAAGTTTTTCTTTATGTTTAGACTGAACCTCCTGTTTTCCAGTTTGTTGAACTCATCTGCCACTGGTGATCTTTTTTACATTCATCTTTACATGAGTTCACCCATTAATATTGCGAAAGTCAATCCAAATGTAAATACTGCTTCTAAGATATTTTCTGTGTGTGTAGTTTCCATTGGAGCAATTAGGTTTCTGTACTTGGTGCAGTTCTGAAATAGCCTCATGATTTCATGGTAAGTGTACTTAAAATAAGCAGTTATATGCATGGTGCACATAACAATATATCTATATCGAAGGTACAAAGTAGTGTAACTTTACAAGTTACAGAGTATCAAAAAATAATATGTAAATATCATATCTTGCCTCTTTGTTCACACTGTTAGGACTGATTTGTAATAGGTTAATTTAAAGGTTTTTTTTCTGTATATCGTAGTAATTAGAGAAACTATGTACTTTGGGGGGACATAGCAACTTTTGTTTAGTCAGTTGTGTGTTTGTCAGACATAATGGAAGTTCGTTTAGGGCATGCAGCCTCTCCTGTGCTTCTGTGTATTGGAGTATTTAGCATATGCAGACCTTGCTGAAGTCTTGGATAGAGAAGTGAATGTCTAAAGCTTAGGTTCATCAAAAGAATTGTGTAGGTTTATTTTTATTTTATAGTTCTCTTTGGAATTTGGGAGAGTAACATATGAATTGAGAAGGGTTTTTTTTTTGTTTTAAAATATATTTTAGCTCAGAACGTGACAGTTTATGTGATGGCTTAGTTTTCAGGTAGATTTACTGGTGATTTGTTGGTATGTTTTTTGCATCACATGGGGACAGTACAAAACAATGAATTTGTGCTGGCATTAAGTTGGCACTTGGTTTGTCTCAGCTTAGGAATCAACTTTATGGAGATTGTTACTTCTCCAGAAGAGCCATTTAACTGATACTTTTACTGGTATAAACCAGTAAATTTCAGTCTTTGAAGCCTTGCTATGAAAGATTTGCCAACTTTCTGCATACTGTTTTGCATTTTTTCCTTCCACTTCCTCTTTCAATTATGTTCTTTTCTTTTGCACTTTCCACATGCACCCACACGGGTTAGTGATAATATATGCTTGTAACCCTTCTGTATATTTCCTACCTTTGTATTGACAAGTTTAGGCTCATACTATCTGCAATACTAGTCTTGTGCACTTGGCCTCACCGTACCTGTTACTCCTATATACACATACTCTAGTCAGTCTGGCACTATGCGCAGAGCCTTTTAGCTTCCATCAAGGAGAGAGGTGTCCCATTCCTGCACACACTAGCTTTGGGTACACCTTGCTTATCTCTCCAGAGTACCCCAGTGAGGCTGTGATATATGAAGAAGAGCTATATATGTCTCTGAATCAGTGGAAAAAGTGTTTGTACCAGGAAAGGCACCCTCTTGAGTGGGTAAAGGAAGAGAAACTTTAGATGCCTTTACCTCAGAATGATGTCTGCAAGATGGGTTTCCTTCGTGAAGTGATGCTTACTGGAAACCCAGAATGCTTATGAAGAAAGAGAACCTCTTGCTTACCTTTGCCTTCCCCACTCCTGCCAACGTACACATCACAGCAGTCCCTTGAAACATAATAGTCTTTTTTGTCCATATATGTGAAGTTATTTTTTATGACTCTAATGCCAAAGTGCTTTTTTGTTGCTGATACTGAGACCTGAATGGTGTAAATGGTAGTGCCTGTTGCTAAAGTGTATTATATTGATATCTGTTGTTAGTCATTATTGCTGACCTGTAATATGGAAGATCAATATGCTTCTGCCAGATACCCACAGATCTTATGTTTGATTAAATAAGCTCCCATTAAACTTACCAACTTGCCAATTCTTTTGAAAGTTCTCCTTTCTGGTAAAAATAAAGAGAAAGTTTAAAGGTCTGCTTAGTTTATTGATCTTTGTTTTTTTCCTGTATACTGCTGTGTGTGACATGTAGAATATGCTTAATTTTTAATCTGTTTGAATAATTGCAGTATATCAAAGGATATGTTGCAGAAATATTTGGGGAGCTTGTTAATGTTTTTTTTTCTTTTAGAGAAGGAAAAATAACAAATCTTATATTTCACATAAGATAGAAAATCATTCTTAATTGTCTGCTTTCTTATCCATCAGCATTCTGAGTAAAATGTCACTGATGACTATAGAAGCTGAAGTAGTTAAAATTGAAATGACCTGTTTTGGTTTTTTTTAAAAGGTGTTAATTACATACATGTTCTTTAAGCTACAAATGCGTTTGGAATAAGTTTCCTCAAAATCATCATGCTATTGAAAGCTCTTACTAGCTTGAAGCTTTGTAAACCTGGGACTTAAATGTAACTTCATAAAACAAAGTAGGGCTTGTAAATGGTGGTTTCCACCTTAGTCATTAGTTTTAAAGTGCTTTGATAGATCTTTCCTAAACACCAGATTTGTAAGGTACTGTTTTGTAAAATGCTTGGAAATGTTTTTGCTGGCAGGAAGGAATGTGATAATACTCTAATACCTTTTGCTCTTAACTTGCTTGTGACCAAAACTATAGGCTTGCAATAAGTATCTACAAGACTCCAGGTCTTAGTAACTGACAAGAAGTGCAAATCTTACCCTTAAATGGCAAGTTAGGAGAAGGTTCAGGTTCTTCAAAGTTCTTAACTTAATGATGAAACTTGGTATTTTCATTGTTATGGCATGGCTAAGAGCTAGGTGTTGAGTGATTGTTTTTCTAGATAACTTCATCTTAGATTACATTACGTTGTATCTGTTTTCCTAAGTGTCCTTATTCTCCCTGTTACTTTGAAAGCTGGATTTTAAAATGCTCTGAGGCTTACAATCTTCATGTAATGCACGTTTTTCTTGGTAGTTGGTGATGCTACTGCAGGCTGACATTTTCCCTTCCTCCTGAGTTGAAGCTCAGGTTGAAGAGGTGAAAATAAAGCTGTTTTGTAGCGATGCTTCTTCCTACCTCTGACTAACAAAAATTTGTAAAATAGTATATAACATTGTGAAAATAGTATTTCTTTCATTGTCAGTGAACAAGGCAGAGCACGTTGGAGGATATGAAAGAAAAGTAAAAATTTCAAGAAAGTAAAGTTAACTGATCCCACCAGGAAATTTGGTCAAAAAGAGATGAGACAGTATTGCAAAGAGTTGTTCTGGAATTCTGCAGATGAAAGCCATTCACAACTGGACATAACTTTTTAGGCATATCTACGTTTCCAGAAATATACAGAATGCTAGTTCTGTTTAAAATGGTTCGTGCCTCGGGAATGTTGGTGTTCAAAGTGGAGGCGTGTATGTTCTAACAGTACTTGATCTGGGGAGAAGACTTAAATAGCCCATGATAGCAGCCATTCTTTTCTTGAAAATGACTGTCAAATTTGGTGTCTTAATTGTGTGTCTAGTCGCTCCCCAGTCTGACAGAGCCAGGCTAGTCTGGATTACAGGATTCTGTTAAAAATACGGTGGATCTCTAGCGGTGGGTGTCTGGGGAATGTTTATGTGTGTGGTTGCAGCAGTGGATCTGAAGTTAACTTCTGGAATGTAACTGCTCGGGTTAGTAATTAAGGGCAGGCTGTGGATGGTATCTTAATATCAACTCCTGCAAAACGGTAGGTTTTACTACAGCCTCTGTTGTGGTACAGTGTGGCCATGTCATCAGCAGTTCCTGTTTCCCTCTTAAATGCCAGTTGTGTTTCCCATTACTGTATTCTTCAGTTTTGGACCACTGCTTTCTTCACTTTTGATTTGAAACCACAACTTGTAGGCATCTTTGCTTCGCCACTACTGTATGCTTGTAGTAAAAGTGTGCAATTTGGTGTCCTTTTTGCCCTCTGCTTCTGACATACAACCTTTTATGAGCAATTTGTTTTCTTCAAGGACTTTTTGAAATAGACAGTAGTACCTTTATTATTTTTTTGTTTGTTTACTTTTCTGGAATCATACCTGCTTGCTTATCTTCTGAGAGTAATTCTTTTAAGTAGCAATGAAAAGTTATTTTGTAATATGAATAGCTATTAATTTGTATAATATTGACAGGTGATATTGGAAACTATTACTATGGACAAGGGCATCCAATGAAACCTCATAGGATCCGAATGACCCACAACTTGCTGTTAAATTATGGCTTATACAGAAAAATGGAAATTTATGTGAGTATAAAGTTATTTTTAAAGGGCTTCAAGTATTCATACACAAACAAATAGAAAAAAGTTAAATAGTGCATTCAGAGCTTTCTTACTTAGAAGTGAAGCAGTATTTTATGACTGGTGAGGATTGCAGGGTTTTTTCCATCTCTGAAAGGGGTAAGGTAGAGAATTTGCACTGCTATTTTTTATGATTGAAGGGTGGGGTGTTGGGACACTATGATAACTGCGCAAAGAATTAACCGAGTCGTATGCTAACAACAGAATAGTGCTTGCTTTATGTAAAACAGTATTGCTGTCAATTTAACTGTTCTCCCTTCGAAGTAAATTAGATTTCCATAGAGTTGTCTGTTTTAGCAAATTGTTAACTGATTTTCCAGAGCACTCTGATTATTTCTATAACATGTTCTTGTTATCAGCGACCTCACAAAGCTACTGCTGAGGAAATGACCAAGTACCATAGTGATGAATACATCAAATTTCTCCGATCAATAAGACCTGACAATATGTCTGAGTACAGCAAGCAAATGCAGAGATGTAAGTGTCAACATTAGGCTAAATCTGTATGTTGTCCTTTGATGTTTAGCGTTGTTTAAAGCTAAGTATTCACCACTACAGAGGTATGAACATGGCTTAATGGTGTGAGTGAGTTAGAGAAGTACTGTAATGCGAGTAAGATGTACCTGCCTTTAGCTACACTAATTTTGGGACTTCTCTAGTAAAAACAGCCGTCTTGGTAAAAATGTTCTTGAAGCTTAGGGAAGAGTTTTTGACTCTCGTTCGACAGGGTGTATTCTAGATGTGAAATAATACTTTCTCTAATCTTAATGCACAGATTAAACTTCAGTTGTGAGCTTTTTGCAAAAGTGTCTTAATCTGTTCTAATGCAAAATCTTTCTGAAAAAGAATGGATTTTTAGAAGAGTAGAGGAGAAAAAAAATCTATCTGAGAACGTGTTTAAGTCAAGAAAAGGAGTTACTTATTCCTCTTGGAGATAGTAAAAATTTTATTTTGTTCATTGCTACAGTTTCTGTTAAATTATTTCTTTAATTATAAAAGTACTGTTAGGAATGCAGTTTGACAGCTATTACATCCGTTTAAAAGGCAGTATTGTATCCTCTTTATGATGCCTTACTCTCAGCAAATTATTTTTCCTAGGAATTGTGCTAACTGTCAATCATTACTTTTTAAAAAATCTAAAAATTATCTAACTTTTTGTTTATAAGGACAGAAAGCTTCCCATGGAAACTAAGGGAAAAAAAACAAAACATAGTTTGGAATCATCTTAGATTGTAAAAGCTTTACATTGTTTTCAGTGTTTATCCTGACAAAAATGAGGCAGTGGCGGGGGGGGCAGGAGCAGTTAAAAGGCTGAATGAACTGTGTGTTGCATCTGTGTTATCTGTACGGATAGCAATACTGCTGGAACAGTATTTTTGAAATTAATATGTTTCTTCCACAGTTAATGTTGGAGAAGATTGTCCTGTATTTGATGGCCTGTTTGAGTTTTGTCAGCTGTCAACTGGAGGCTCTGTGGGTAAGTGTAAGTTGCTTGCCAGCACTTCTGTAGCATTATGTTTATGTCAGCAACTTAAAACTTTGGTAGTATATTTAAAACTGAGACAAATATAAATTATTGGGGGGGGGTGTTCATGGGTTTTTTTAAAAAAATAAATAATTGTGTGTCATATTTGGTGGTCTGATACATATCAAGTATCTCCATAATGGTAAGAGATCAAATCTAAGATCAATTTATTTTTTTAAAAAATAACTATTACATGTCAACAGATTTAAAGGCCTTCAGAAGTTGATTGCATTTCCTTTCATTTTTGTGTATGTCTTTTTACAGCTGGGGCAGTAAAATTAAACAGACAGCAAACAGACATGGCTGTTAATTGGGCTGGAGGACTTCACCATGCCAAGAAGTCAGAGGCATCTGGTTTCTGTTATGTCAATGATATTGTGCTTGCCATCCTTGAGTTACTGAAGTAAGTTTATGAGGGGAAAAAGTTAAAATTATATAAAGTGTCATATTCCAGTATTTAAATGCTTGAAGGTAGAGATTGTATTTACTATTCCAATGAGTTTTCACAGCCCGTATTGATCATGTGCAGTTTCAATTAAGAAAACTCAAAGTTCTGCCCGGTTTACCTTCAGCAAGAAGTTTAAAATACAGGCAAACTGAAAAGATAATTAATAGGAGATAGGTTTGGAACAGAAATACTTCTTTACACAGAGGATAGTGAACTTCTGGAACTTGCTGTGAAGGAGGCTGAGGAAACAACAGCAACGTTCAAAAAAAGAGATTAAATGTAATTGTGGACAAGAGGTCTGTAAATGGATGTTAAAGATCCAAGCAACAGTACGCCCTGTAACACGCCATATGCTGTAACTCTAGATGGTGGGGAAGTACTAGGGTAGCAGACTTCAGAAAATGGACAGACTTGCATGCTTTCTGTGAATGTTAATCTCCTGTTGCTACTCAAGGGAACAGAATAGTAGGCTAGATGGATCACTGCCCTGACCCGTTAGGGCAGTCATTATCCTCACAGTCACACACCCATTTGGTTTCTCAGTATAACTGCTTGTTTCCCATCGTTTGACTTGTTACTAAACTGAACAGGAATATTCAGAGAACATCACGCAGTGAGCTTCCTTGGATTGTTGCATTTGACTGTTATGAATAAATAATGAAATAACAGCTGTGCTGCTGTGACTGCAAAATAAAAAATGAGAGCAATGAAAAAGTGATCATATAATTAACTTCAAGCAGTAGTGCTTCACTAAAATTTCAGATACTGAGTGTTACTTGTACTGCTTCAGGGGACTGTATCACTTCTAATAACACATAAATCTCATTTTTTACAAAAAATATTCTATATATTTGACTTGTGAATGGAGCCAGCTGAGTGCTGATGAGGGATGGAGAAAGCAGCTGTAATCTGAAAGTGTTTTATAAAGATGGAAGAAGCTTCTAAAGACACTAATGAATAGTTAGTATTATTATACATATTAAGACATTCATTTGAACGTACAACATGTATTCAGGATCTGTCTCTGCTGTCTAAGAAAAGTTGATAGGATTTTCTGTGGTCCAGGTCCAGTCTTGAATTTTTCTGTGTTCATGTACATGTGAAGAAAGGAAACTTTCAAATAGTTATGGGTTGTGTAACCATAGGAAAAGGTCCTGTTCAGTGTCTTGTTATGTGGAAGATCTTAGTCCGCCTGAAATCAGGTCTTGAATCTTAATTCAATAGCAGTGTGCAAAGTGTGATGAAAATGCATCTTGGGATGCTTGTAGACTTTGTCCTTTACTGAACAATATAGAATTTAAGGGGTGCTTAGTGTTTCCAGTGCTCTGATATTTCAGACAACTGGATTCTTTTTCAATCTCAAACTGATGTGAAACTTGCAGTATTTAAGGAAATACAAAGTAGTAGTGTAATAATTTCATGCTGATTCCAAGTGTAATACACTTCGCAATAAGAATATACCTATCTTTGTAAGTTGCAGAGGTGAAGAAGAAAAGTTGAGGGGAAAATAAGTGTTTAAATTTGGTTTTTGTGGTCTTATGGAACAAGGGTTATTTCTGCTCCTGACGCTGTTCTGTTTGAAGCATTCTCTAGGAGGTGTTTTAGTGCAGACCTCATTGGTAATTATTGAGAAGGCAGAAAGAAACACCCTGTGAAAGAGGTGAGCTCAGCAGATGTGTGCAGAAACGCAAGGTATAGCTTGTCCAGAGCAAGACAACTTAGGGTAAATACTAAATACATTACAATACTTAAATTACTGATTTTGATGAGAGAAGCTTACTTTCATTATTATCCAAACTGCACTGAGAATTCTAACATCATATGGTCACAACCAAAGTCATCAAAACGATCGTGATTCTGGATTTTAGTCATTAGTTGTTTTTCTCATTGGGTTTTTCCCTGTTAGGCATCAGAATATTATTAACATAACAGCTAATGATGATTGATTTCTCATACATTATTTTCTTTTTAGGTATCACCAAAGAGTGTTGTATATTGATATTGATATCCATCATGGTGATGGTGTTGAAGAAGCATTTTATACGACAGATCGTGTCATGACAGTATCATTCCATAAGTATGGTGAATATTTTCCTGGCACAGGGGACCTTAGGGTAAGGTTGAACATGAAATTTCATTAAGTGTTAAATTCCCTTGTCCTTGTAAATACTGTTGTAGTACTAGGTTGCAATAACTATGTCTAATTAAAATTTATGGCAGTAAATTTTCAGAAAATAGGTTAGAGTGATAGATTTGTTGAATAATCTTAGAAGAAAAAAAATAAGATAGTGGGGAAGTAAATTACTCACTTCTACACAAATTAGACACATTCACGTCTGGATAAATTTTCTGAAAATGTAATTATTTCAATTAGTTCAATATAATTAGCTCAAATATAATTAGTTTAGTTTCCTCAGATTTTCCTCAGATTTTGGAAACGTCTCTAGGAAGACAGCGTGGTATATTTACAATGATCCATACATTTCAATTCTGCAAATACAGTGAGAAGTAGTTGTTTGGAGATCACGTGGCTTCAAAACTTAGTTTAGATCTTAGAATACCTTCATGCCAGAGTTTCAATAATCACAAAGCCTCATTTGCAACTTGAATTTCCTGTATTCTGTTGCCTGGTAATACAGGTGTCTCGGTTTTGGAGTATTTCTTATGTCGTAGAGGTGTTTCGAGTTCTCCTGATGCTCGCTGCTGAAGAACTTCAGCGTACCTCACAGACAGTTGTGCAGTAAGCCTTACAGCTAGCTTGAGGGAGAGAGCATTGGACTGTAAAGAATTAGTATTTAAGATGATTGGAATCTCTGGCAAAGCTGAGAATGGTAACCATTTTTTCCTGGTCCTTCATATTAATTTTAAATTAGTCATTCCTCATGCTAGACACTCGTCCATTAGAACAGGAAATTGTTCTATTTTACATTGTGAAAGAGTATTTCAAGTATGATGATTAACATATTCCTAGCTTCAGAGTCTTACATTGAACCTTTTTTTTTTTTTTTTTTTTTTTTCTAGACAGAGGAGCTCCTGGGATAAGTCACTCCTCTGGTATTAGCAACTTTGTACTTTAGTTTGTACATACAGGTAGTAATTTTTTAAAAAAAATTTAAACACTTTAAAAAATGACCTATAAAAATGCTGTATTGGGAAAGAATTCGATTTTCCTACTGTCTTTGATTCAGGAGATGCAGATACTTGTGGTTTTGCGTATATTCTTGAAACATGTGCTCCCCAGTGTGCTGATCATACCCAGAGCATACAGGAGTAAATGAAAGTTGAGCTTTAAATCAGTAGGGTGCTGAGCATTCATTTCAGTGTGATTGTTGAAACTGAATGTTATTACGGTTGTTAGACTCTGTTAGACTGTGTTTTAAATTGATCTAGGTAGAAATCAGATTAGGCATTGTTCTTATCCATGTGGTTTAACTTGACTGGCCACAAGGTGGTAGTGGTGCTTCAAACAAAAAGCAGCTCAGCCCAGGATGTTTATCATGACAAGCTGTTGTTGCTGAATATGGCTAATTTTTTTTTTTTTTTTCTTGAGGGGTTAGATATCTTGGCTTTTTAGAAACAGCACTTCCCGTTGACAGAGGAGTTCATGGACTCTTCACCTCACCACACCCAGGACAAAGAATTTAAAGATAACCCAGTTGAAATAAATAGAAGAACACTGTATATTAGTGGGATTTTTATTATTTTTTTTAGCACGGTTTCAGTAACAAACAGTCCCCAGGCATGGTAACTTATGTGCTCTTACCTAGTATTTTGAATTGAGCATTATCTGCAAACAGACTTCAGGCTTTATTGTAATTATTGCTCACCCGTAGGAAAAAAATAGCTTTTTGCTATCTCCAGAGCTTGCAAAGTTAGTTGAACTAAAAGGAGAACTGATTCTCTGAAAATTCAGTATTCTTCCAGCAACCAGTAGCGTGCTGCTTGTTTCTACTCGATTTTATCTGGTATTGCTGGTTATTTACATCAACTTTTATAGCCAAATCTTATCTTTGTCAGTGAGATCCATTCAGGCTTGTTTCTGTAATTCTTTAGTTGGTCTAATTTGCTGATCAGGTTATGCTTACTTGATGCAGGAACAAGTCGTGTGTCAGCTCATGATTTTGTTATTGCAGCTCAATCAGTGTAGCTGAATCTCACTGAAGTTGTCTAGTTTAGCTGTGTTCGTCCATTTTCCACTGAAGGTGTTGTGCAGTCTGAACTTCCAGTCTCCTTAGTAAGTTATCTGACTGTCTACATGTCGTAGATGATAGCACTAATCTCATATATTTATATACACACACATATATACATACAAAAACAGGTTAGTTGAGACTGTAAGGCTACATAGAGGTCCACATTGTAAGAGGAAACTTGATCTGTTGATGAATGAGTAGCTACCAGAATGCTGTATTGTTTCTTTAGTGTTTAAAAAGTTGCAAGTATCAGTTACCAAGAAACATCACTTGAATAGCTCTGACTGGAAAGCAGTTGTCCTGTTTTAGTGGGAAATTGTGTGAACATTTGGTTTTTCTGTGTTCTAGGATGAGATTGAGGTTTAATGATTTATTTGTTTTAATCTGGAAAGCAAGATGCTATCACCTCGGAATAATCAGCATTTGGAAGCTTAGGTGATTCACTTGTGGGGAGATCCTGGATAACTGTCGTGCTCCAAATCAACAAGAGTTGCCTTCAGCAGGGGTCTTGAGTGTTACTAATCTTGCAGTGCTATGAAATGTTAACAGTTTGCTGGAAGAAACACAAGAAGTCAACTGTTAACGTTGTGCCTGTGCTGCATTGTGCTGTTTGTCTCTGTCCCCATGTCAGTGTGTTCCCTCCTCCCAAATAAAAGATAGTTACCGGAAGTGACACTTTGCTGTTGCTTTCACTGCTAAGGAGACTTTGTTCAGAAGGAGGAAAATACTCATGGCACTCTCAGTAGCTAGTGTTGAGAAGTTTAGTATTTGTATTGCTGGGCTATCCTATTGTCTACTTGTAGTTTTTCAAGAATGTTGGACCTGAAGTGTTCTCCCTCTGCGTAGCTGCTGTCTGGTACTAGTTTACAAGAAAACTGAACAGGCTAAATCTTAACTGAGCTGCTCTGTCTATCGTGGTGATGAGCTGAAGTGAAGAAATGGGAATTTGTGGCAAGCAGGGTTCTTTAGATTTTAAGATGACCATCAAGAAAGAAGTGGATGGATTCAGGATTTGTTCACTTTTCTTTTTATTTATTTCTCCCCATGCCCCAAAATGTTTTTTATTATATACATTGTCTAGGAAAGCTGTTAAGATAGACTGCTATGATTCCTACCTTGTCACCTGATGGAACTGAGAATAATCTGCAGGTTTTTTTGGTTGGTTTTTTTTTGTTCCTGTTTTAAAAAGTCTATATTTCTTCAAGGGCACCTATAAGTGGCCTCCGTTTGATTTTCTTCTCTCTGTTTTGCTGCAGCTAGTTCTTTATCCCATGTTTGGAGTAAAAGGATATGGTTTTAAAAACCTTCTTAAATCCAAATCTATTATACAGCACGAAAACCACACATATCACCTTGCTCTTCTCAATTTTCTTTCTTGTTTTTGTCTGTTTTTACTGAGCTAAACTGGTCAGTTATGTTTTGTCTTTAATTAAAATCCAAATGTACTTACTGCAGATTTAGTCTTGGTGTACAGCAACTTCACTCCAGAAAGATTTTACTGGATAATGGGAATCAGATAAGGTACTTGGACTCTTCCCTCACAGACATGAATAATGGTACAAAATAACAGACTTATTTAAACTCTTTTCCATGATTCCATCATGTGCTTCTGTGTTTGTAATACAGCATTTGTCATCTTTGCTTTTAGGACATTGGTGCTGGCAAAGGCAAATACTATGCTGTCAACTTTCCAATGAGGGATGGTATAGATGATGAATCGTATGGACAGATATTCAAACCAGTGAGTACTTTTTTTTTTGGCAAGATCCGTGTTTGATTTTGTGGATTTACTTTCATAATGTGAATTAACAATTTGCTCTTTTACCTTGATTATAGATTATATCCAAAGTAATGGAGATGTACCAGCCCAGTGCTGTGGTATTACAGTGTGGAGCAGATTCACTGTCTGGTGACAGGCTGGGGTGCTTTAATCTTACTGTTAAAGGTAAGCAGAAAAGTGTGTGTTTGTAACTTTTGATTTAATAGAAACCTCTACCCTTCATACTATTTTTCAAGACACTTGCATGATGAGGACTGGAGTCACAAAGATTTTGTTCATTACTATAATTAATCGCCTCTTTCTTTGCTATACAGGGATGGCCAAAAGAAACCCAGAAGTTGCCTCTTTCTTTCTGTCCATCTAAAAAAGTTAAGAAGCTTGGCTTCCATGTTCTTCCTAGCCACTCAAGTGATTCCCTTTCTTCTATGCACAGGCTTTCTATACAGGGTGACAGTAGTTGTCCTACTGCAACACTTACTCTGATGGGCAACTAACAAAACTAGTGGTTCAGTTAGTAGGACCACAGATGCTAAACATCAGATGCCTTGTTGGGTGTAAAATAGATATTATTGAAATGAAAATACTCTCACTGCATTGTTAAATTTGTAATGGTGTTTGTTATACTGAGCCTTATGTTGAAATTATTTTAAAATAGAATTAATTTTTTAGTATTACTTACATTTCTACCCAAAAGTATCATTCTCAAAAATGAGACATTTTAGCAAAATATAAATGTTACTGATACTATTATTTTTTAGTATTTATTTTTATTAATTATTTATGTAAGTGATAAAATGTTAAATGTATATTGAATTTTTGCTGAGCCTTGAATCCAGCCTGTTTGAATCATTCATTTTCTGGGTTTTCCTGATCTTATGTTTTCTTAATGAGGCAATTAGAGTTTTGTAGGCAACAAAATGCGGTACAGTATCTCTTGGGTCTACAATGTTTCAGGGTTCTTTTCTTGATTTGCACCAGGTGGCAAAGCTACTTCAGTTGCCCACACAGCTCAGATTTTTTTCCACCTTACATATCTTGGAAACCAAGAGAGCTGCTGCCTCCTACAGATGCCTTTCAGTATGCTGTATCTCCCTGACGTGTGTACTGTCTTGGCACCAGTTCACTCTGTAAGCAAGACTTAGCAACCTCTAATACAGGTTCAAATTTAGAAGTAGAAAGGGCCAAAGTGCTGGTTTGTTGTTTTCCCTCCTTCCCCCGTTGCATTTGACTGAGAGTCGTCCCTAGATTGGTCGCTGTGTGTTGGCGTCAGTTATGAAAAGTCAAAGTGGTGAACATTTCTGAGAGCGTTGCAGAACAGCAGCGCTAACCGTCACGCAAAGTCCCTCAAGGCTGGGGTGGATAACGTTCAATGTGTTTTGTGTTTTTCTTATCTGTAGTTCTTGATTGTTGTGAGGTTGTGCTTAGCTCTAGGGGGAGACAGTTCTGTTGTACTTGAATCAATTCAGTTCTTACTCAATCCGAGTCAATGTATATATCCGATTAAATAGTTTGTTGTGTATTTTCCTGTTTGATAGATATTTTGCATATGTTGTCAACTCTTTTTGTGTCTTGACAGGTCACGCTAAATGTGTGGAAGTTGTAAAGACTTTTAACTTGCCGTTGCTGATGTTAGGAGGAGGAGGATACACGATTCGTAATGTTGCTCGATGCTGGACATATGAAACTGCTGTTGCCTTAGATTGTGAAATCCCTAATGGTAAATATCAATAGCCAAATTAATATTTTAAGAAGTCATATTAAGAAGCATTCATGGGAGGATTTAAGTGAAGTGAAAACAAATATATTTCAGTAGCTAACTGTAATGCATTGGTTTAGAATAAACTACTTAGAAAGCTATTGTTAGGATATAGCCAATAAATTTACAGCATGTCATGCACTAAATAAGCTTAAGCATTTGCAGGTTTTTTTACACCACATGATTGAATCATTTTGGAAAATTCAAAACATGTAAAACTTACAGACCCTTACTGGTAACTATTTTTAATATGAATGTCATCATTATGATAGAAGATATACTTTCTAACAGCGTAGACCTTTGTAAGCTTGGCACCACAGACGTGGTAATCGTAAGAATTTAATGAGTATGCAAGTGTCCATTTTACGTAATAGAATATAACGTTTCTTCACTGTACCTGTGACTTAAAAGTAACTGCAAACGTATGTTGACTTCCCCTCTTCCATTTTACCCAATTTAGGCTATACGAGCGATCTTAAAATTTAAAATTGAAAGAAGTAATAGTAACTTCTTTGAAATAGTTGAATTTCTCCAAGGAAGATCCCCAAAGATCCTTCACTCCCTTTATTTCTTGCCATATATGCTTCTGGACATGGTTTTGGAATACCTTTTTACAAAATTGGTATTTGGACTGTTTTGTTGCACATCAGTCACTGGCAGTTTTCATGTTAGACTGCAGCTTTTGCTGATAACCTTTTGCTATTAATGAATCTCTTACTGGATTCCTACTGTTTCCATCTGACTTCAGTGGAATGCTGCTGTCAGTGAGAAAAGAATATTTGGACAGTGCCTTTCAAGATACGTATTTTCCATCTTGCACATCAATTTATATTCTCTGTCAGCCAAAGCTTTTGAAGAGAGAGTAGTATTTCCTTATCTTGGGACTTCTTTCTTTCCATTAACATGTCCAATTCAATGGATATATATGAAGATTTTGGAATTTTATTTTTTTTTTACATTCCTCTTAACTTTGTGGGTCCTTGTCGTCTTTAATGTGTTCTGAGAAATAACAGTGCATTTCTAAATGTCACAATAAGAACTTAATACTCCTGTCCCCTTTCTTTCCACCTAACAAGATTGTTTATCCTATAGTAATCATAAATGAAGAAACAAGAGAAAGGGTTCAATTAGTGGATTTCAGTGTTTTATTTCTTAAAGATTCTATGGTTTTTTTAGATTTCTGTTACTGTATCTGGGAAGATACAGTTAATACTACCACTTTCCTGGATGTGCAGTCTTTGACTTCATTTTGGCAGTTAGATGTTCCAGTCAGAGAACTTGTTATCTGTGAAAATGCAAAAAGCCGGGGAAGAGGGAAACAGAGATGTGGGCTTCACTAAACCACTGGCTTACCCTGTCTATTGAACTGGAGCTGTGATCTTCAGCGTAGTAATATGTATTACATGTTTTACTGAAAGAATATTTTGAATGACTCACTTAAACCTTTTAAACTGGGCTAACTGTGAAAACAGCTGTAGGAAAGCATCGATTGATCTTCTCTTTTCTGCAGATGTAGCATTTTAAATGATTTTATCATAATAGTTACTTATGTTGTTCCAGTGTATGTTCTAACATGATTAGAGCAGAACTTGCTCTTGCTTTTGGTCTTTTGCCAACAAATTTTTCATCTGTTGAATAATTTGGAGGAAAAACACTGAACAGTTCATGCAGTAATTTCATATTTCTTACCTGAATACTTCAGGTTTGATAGTTCTCTAACTGAAATCCTCTCAAAGCCACTATCGTATTTAAAATGTTTAAAATCTTTGGATCACAAAAGTTGTCTTTTTGTGGTTTGGTTTATAGAGTTGCCATACAATGACTATTTTGAGTATTTTGGACCAGACTTCAAGCTTCATATTAGTCCTTCGAATATGACTAATCAGAATACACCAGAATATATGGAGAAGATTAAGTAAGTATTGATTACCTTATCTGTCAAGTAGGTCATGTGGATCACATTTCTCCAGAGGTTTAATTATTAGGCAGCTTTGAAAAGTGTGCCTTTGTTACACACGAAAAATAAGTACTGAATAGATTTGACATATTTTTCATTTCAGTCAGAATAGAGACTTTTGATGTAGTCTGTTCCTACCACGGTATATATGCTAATGAAGTCCTGTGTCTATAAATATTAAAATTTAAGACCCAGCTTGGATTTTTACTTTTTCCAGCAACTAGAGATAACTGTTTTATTTGGCTTACCATTCTAATTTTGCAGAAAGTTTGTCCTGCCAGGAAAGAAGCTGGTATGCTGTGATGATTAGGATTTCTCATTCTCAGCTACATGTCTAAACATGAATGAGGATTGTTGTTCTTTGTTGCTGTCAGCTGTAAAAACAAAAAGTCACGTGTGAACTTGGACATCCAAAACTGTAGAAAGAGAACGATATGTGTGCAGGCAATTGAGTGACTGTGGCCTAACAAATCCACAAGGTTTGAGAAGTGCTCTCTGCCAAGCTGTAGTGGGTATGTTTTTAGCTGGTGCCACTTTTGATGCTCACATCCTGAAGTTTTGATTGTAAACAAGTATTTAATTTCGGGGATGGAATAATGCATACATACAATCAAATCTATACTCATCTGATAAGAGAGAATTGGTTAGCCTGAAGTACTCTTTGCTTACCATGGCTTGTCCCTGCTCTGGGTTTAAGAAAATAAACCTCTTCCTCTGCCCTGAGTTTAACAGGCTGTTAACAGTGCACAGGAATTCTTTTGGCTGCTAAAAATAGCTGAATAAAGATCTGAAACTAGCTGTGTAAGTTTGCCAGCAATGCTATAACGTGTAAAATTCTGAAATAGCAAAACTCACCAAAGCAGTTAAAATACTAATTTTTGAAGTGGTTGATGTATAGGTTGTGATGGGTGTTCATAACCCAACTATATAAATCAAAAAAAAAAAAAAGAAAGGATTTTAGTTTTCAGTAATGTGCAAGAGGGGGAAAAAAACCCCCCACCTATTTTTCATTGATTTAATTCTCCAAATTTTCTGTGTAGTAATGCAGTGCTCCAGCTGGTGATCTGCCAGGCTGTTTGCTGTGTATTGCGTATTGTTGAGCTTTTGTGGTGTGAGCAGGGTACAGAACTTGCTCGCTCTTTAACACATCCCTTGGCACAGGTGGTGTATTTTCTGTTGACAGAGATACAGTCTCACATCCTTGTACTAGCACCCACAAGAAGAGCAATGGCCCATTGGTTCAGAGAATCCTCCTCCAGTTAGCTGAGTGCTTTCCCAGAGTTCCAGCTTTAGGGGACTCCCTGGATTGGCAAAACTGCTTTGCCAGGTCGTGTGATTTTAACAGAAGCAAAGACATCTAGGATGCCAAAAATACCAGTTGCCCTTAAACTCTTCAAATTGTGCAGAAGGATACCAAGAAAGTTGTTACAAATGCTGATATTTGATGCTTACAAAACCTTTCTGTCTATTTGGACTTCCCTGGAGTGACAGTTTTGAGTCCTTAGAGGAGCCCAGCGTCCTTCCTGTTCCTGCATGTGATGCTTTGGAGTGTGAGGTCCTTTGCATCAGGTTACATAGATAGGAGAGAATTTCTCTCTTCTCCCTTAAACAGCCAATAAAGAATTTTATCCAGGTGGATTGCTTTTGACCCTGACATCATTGCTGCACGCACTTGGGAAGTCTTCATGCTTTAAGTATCTCGCTTTCTTTTTTTTTAAGAAACTAGAGCATAGTTCTTTATCTAACTTGATACTCTAGCTTATTGTAGGCAATGTAATATTGTCACTCAATTCAGCCCAAGTGGGCAGTGGTTGTGCTGACTCTTGGGGGCACTGAAGAATGAATCTGACTGAAATAAGTGTTTAAAAAGTTCAAAGAAAATGGTTTTCAAGTACAGTGTGGATACTAATAACGTGTTGGGGATGGAAAACTTTCTGGACTTGGCATGCCTTTTTTTTGCTTCTTTGAAAACTGAAACAATGGCTCTAAAGCAAAGCAGGTTAACTTTGGATGCAGAGTTTTCAGAATTTAATACAAAATCCAAGGAAACGCTACTTACGTGGTAATAACTTGCCTTGTCTGTTGTTGCAGGCAACGCTTGTTTGAAAACTTGCGCATGTTACCTCATGCACCTGGTGTACAGATGCAGGCCATTCCTGAAGATGCTGTTCATGAAGACAGTGGAGATGAGGATGGAGAAGATCCAGACAAACGCATTTCTAGTAAGAAATATCTTTTCATTATAGAACATGTCCAAGTCAAGTCTTCTTAGATTTTTATTGTTCAAAACCTTAATACTGGTAGAGCAGTATTGGAAGACCGGTGGGTTTGTTTCCCAAGTAGAAAATGTTGCCACTGGTCTGACAGTTTTGCTGTTCTTAAGGTGGCATCTGCACACAAATCTGAACCTGTTACAGGGGTCAAAAGAAGTGCTGAAAGAACGTGGGGTTTTTGCATCGTATGAAACAGTCTGTCTAATTCAAATCTAAAGTAGATGTCTCTCCAAAAGTCTCAGAAAAATTTTAACTAGAGGAATTCAGGACTCAGCTTCTGTCTTTTGCTATTCACAAAAAAGTGATGTTCCCTCTTGGTATCAAGTAAGATACTGTGTTTTCAAAAAAATATTTTATTTGCTATATTTTTTTGTTGGGAGAAATTTCTCTGTACTTACAATACTAACCTTCAGTTTATTACAGTTAGCCTTTGTATGGACAATGAGCTTTTCTTCAGCTATAGCTAAGAGTTTCCTGCAACCTTTTACTGGTGCCCTGTCCATTTTCTGAACTGTTGAAACAATAATATTTTCATCTGTGACTTAGTTTTCAGTATTTGAAAATCATTTGATACATATCAAAATACTCCCACCCTCCCCCTCGAAGTAATTGTGAGAGTCCTCGAGTATCTTGAAAGATACTATTTTTATCCATAATTTAGTTCGTCAGCATTAAGTGATTACAGTATATTCTTACTCACTCTTAATTTAATAGTTCTTTTTTATTAGACCTATTGTAGTTAGACTTTATGCTCAATTAATTTCATAACTCTGAACCCTAGTTCGAGCATCTGATAAGCGCATAGCCTGTGATGAAGAATTTTCAGATTCTGAAGATGAAGGGGAAGGTGGACGACGGAATGTTGCAGATCATAAGAAAGGAGCAAAGAAAGCTAGGATAGAGGAAGACAAAAAAGAGACGGAGGACAAAAAAGCAGGTAGGACTCTGATGTGATTTTTATCCTATATTTCAGAGCTGCGAATGGCGTTTCTGCCAGGAGAAAGATGAATTTTCTGTTAACATTTAATTAGCTGTTGAGATGATGATTTATTCTTTCCATCATATTTAAAGCATCTCTTTTAAAGTAATCAGTTTCAAGAACAACTTTTCACAATAGAGTAGTATTTGCAGCCAAAGGTCATTGTTACTTCTTCACAAGCTTGAAATCTTAGAGCCAGGCATTTGTATAGCTTAATGAAAATAGGGATTAAAACAGGTTCTTGCTTTAAATACATTAGACAAAGAGGTTGTTCCTGTTGGCTCACCCCACAAAAGCAAAATACTTTTATCTGAAACAGAAGCTGGATGGGGTTTATTCTGGGGATAATGTAATTCCAAGGACTCTTGACTTTTTTAAGAACAGGCTACATTTTAGGGCTACAAGACTGCCCCTGGGAGCTCAGAGAAAATCCAGGTCTCATCCCTGTGCAGCATAATGGCCGGTCAAGAGAGACTTGCCCTGAGGTATTTTGAATCACTTGGCGTGGTGCCCGGATCACTCTTTTGGGTGGATGCCTTTAGCGCTGTGTGTTAATGTGCAACCAGTGATTCTTTTAAAAGAACTCATTCACTATGGCTAGGAGGATATAGAAGAATTGAACTTGATCCTGTCTTTTTCTTTTTTTTTTTTTCTTCTCAAGTATTTCAAGGTTTTCTTGCATCTTTTGGCATATTTAAAGTCTTATTCTTTTTCAGATGTTAAGGAGGAGGATAAATCCAAGGAGAGCAGTGGTGAAAAGACGGACACCAAAGGGTAAACACTAATTAGTAAATAAATAATCAAAGTCACCTTTCTGAAGTGTGTTTATTAAATCAATGCTTTAGAATATTTTAAATTCTATGGCTTTCAGTTTCTTAAAATAATGTTTTAGATTGATGACTGTAATACAGAATTACATTTCTAAAACAGTTATTCAAAGAAATACAACAAGTTAACAGTTTACTTTTGCTTTTGTACAGCGCAAAATCAGAACAGCTCAGCAATCCTTGAACAAAAGATAGCCTCTCATCAGTTGCAGAACCTAATACTAGAGTTGAAGAATACCTAAAAGAAGAAAAGTTTTTGTACTGAGAGAGACTGCTGATTTCATTTTGTACTATTTGGCATGGACCGTATTTATTTTCAAATGGCTTTGTCCTGGGTTTTGGCAAGTTGTATTGTGAGTTTTCTAATTATGAGGCAGAAATTCCTTTCTTCACCATGCTTTATGTAATAGTATTTAAAAATGGATGTGAGTTATTATGTTAAATGTCTAAACTGATCTATTAAAGTAATTTGCCTTTCCTGAGCTGATTTTACCTTTTTTGTAATTTTATCTTTATTAAAAAAAAAAAAAAATAGTACTTAGTTGTCTTTTGTCCATCATTGAACTACAAAGAGGAAAAGCTCCCTATAAATTAAGCAGATATACCTGTGAGTAGCTAGTGGATTTAAACGGGCAACTGCTGAACACACAAGTGGAACTCTGTTGCCTTCACATGTTTCAGAGGCTTCTGTGTGGGGTGCAAGGAAATGTGCAGGAATATTGAGTGTACGTGAGATTTGAACAGGCTGAACCAATACGTGATGAGATACTGGAACAAGGCGTTTTAATGTAGAGGTTTAAAATTCTGCAGTCACGTGCCTTGTACTGTCCAAGAACCTTTCCCACCATCGGAAGCTACCCAAAAGATTGATTAATTTGCTGTTCATTAGATTTGTATATGGTCATCTTTCAAAGTTTGCAAGATAGGAAGTGCAAGTTTGACTTTACCTTATAACCCGTTCTAATTTTTTTACAACTGTGAGCAACAAAACTTTGTCCCCCTTACAAAGAAGGGATTTTATTGCCTCCCTCCTCCTTTGTTTCATTAGTTAATTCTGGTGTCTGAATTGAAACAAGAGACCTGAAAGCAAACATCCTTTTTTTTTTTTTTCTATTTTTTTTTCTTTTTCAGTCTACAACAGTTGTCTTCTAGATGTCGAGATTTCAGAGCTGTGAGCACAGAAGTTTTCCATGCTGTGTTGCTACTCTATTTATTATTTATTAATTTTTTTGACTGTTCTCTCCATAAAATTTGGGGATTGTGTTCTAATCGATTCATTCGTGTTAACATTTTGCACGCTCTTCTGAAGATCTGTCACATGTTGACTAATTTAACTATTTTTCCAATGTGCTTATATTCAGATGAGGTAGATTTTTACTGCCCCTTTTTTCAAGAAACAAT
>NW_009705394.1:0-1416 GCF_000703405.1 Apaloderma vittatum
ATAGTTTTAAAATCCTTCAATGTTCTAACTCAAGTCATTGACTGTACAAAAGGCTTCAAGCAGAATTAACTGGAAATAAGCTCCTGAAACATTAGGGAATAAAGCAATTCTTCATTCAGCCATTTTCTAGACCACCTAATAGTTTTATGGAAAGAAGTCACAGGGACTCTATTAGAGAAAGGAGAAATCCACAACAGATTGTGGCACTAAACAGTTGAGAGGTTGGGGGAGTTTCAAATGCCTCACTTTGCAAAATTTGTTGAGAAAGTAAGTCTACGTATCTAAGCTGGCACTAGTTGCTTCCTCCTCCTCAAAACTGATTGCCTCTCCTTACGTACCTGGTACTTCCAGGTAACCTAGGAATAGCAATCAAAATCCTTTCACTGTAAATATTCTCTCTGGATTTCCTTAGTATTTTCTGCTCATTTCTTCTACACTTACTTTCAAAAGTCTAGAGTCTGTAAACCTGGGCATCTTCCATAAAATTATGTCTTCATGTCTGACATGCTTTTCCTCCCATCTCTGCAAGCAAAATAAAACTATACAAATTCATGTGCCACTACCTTATATGCTTCTACTCATCCAGCTTTCTCTGATTAAACCTAAGTTAACAGATAACACCACCAAGTATAGGGAGGAGGAGTTCTGGCCAAGAAAGGAAAGCTCTGTTTAGTCTCAGTTACAGCAATAGCTGTAGCCAACTATTTCTTCCCAGACAGCTTGAAAAACTGGCCTGACATTACTAGGTAATACTAACTAAAAAGTATCATATGAGCTTCAAACAAACATGTGACTTAAAAAAATAAATCTCCCTCATTAAAGAAAAAAACAAATAAAACCCACCCAACAATTCACTACAGCCAATGAAGTACTCACTTTTACATGAAGCTAAAGCTGAGTCCTGATCTCATTACTAATAGAAGCCTATTTTAAAAGCATGCCATTATTTTTCAACTGATCTGCTAAGTCAACATCAGTTTTCTACTGTAACTAAGATTTTTTTTTGTTGTTGACTACATGATTAAAGTTAAATCTAGTGGCCTCTATTCAAAGCTGACAATGCTATTATTAATCAGGCAGTAATTTTATCTTCCCATTAGATCTGCGCAGTTCAGTGTTTTTATCATTAGACTCCTGTCAGGATCATGCCAGTAACACTCCCAAATTACTTTAACCACATACCAGTACTTTGCCATAGAAGCTGTGGCAGAGTCCAGACGTTTATCTGCATGCAGCTGCAAACAGTTGTCCATAAAAGCTCGGCCCACGCAAACCTGCGTTTTCATTTCTGCCAGCTTGTGCTGTACTGTCTGATTTTGGAAGTGGATAGAAGACACAGAGGAAAGAAAAGGTAGCAGTGGTAAGTGATATTTAAAGTAGAAAACAGTATTTTTAAAAGGATTTCTGTTAGAAATC